>NW_027512438.1:300000-514343 GCF_048772815.1 Callospermophilus lateralis
TCCTGACTACCTTCAAGTGAGAATAGCAATCCTTTGAGTCAAATGAGTTCTTCAAAGACCTGAAGAGGCTAGCCCATAGGTGCTTGGGTTTTCTCATTACTCCAAATCACAGTAAGAATATATACCTGACAGTCAGTAGGCCTCAAATTGGAGAAGAAGAGCAGTATTAGCAGCAGGGCTATTTGATCATTCCTGCTTCAAAGGATCGGGTCCATGCCACCCAACGCCCTTATGGACTTCAAATCTTACCTAGATTTCTGTTTTCATACTTATATTTCACCGCATATTCATGTAAATATCACAGGTTTCCAATACCATTATTTATTCTGCAAAATGATTCCTAATCAAAATCGAACCTGTTATTAACCTTAACCATACACTCTTCCCTCAATCTAACTTTACAAAAGAACAGGGAAATTGTTGATCTTACAATACAGGAATGTAGGCAATCTTCCACCTGCTGAGAACCTCAAAGTTCCATGCAGAAATCATCCCTGAAGAAGATGTAGGCACCTATGAAGCATGTGAGAGAGCAAAAGTCAACTTCCATGTCAAACAACCTGGTCAGTATGAAGGAATGTGACTGAATCAGCCTCTCTCTTCTTAATGTAGATTAAATGGACCAAACCAGGCCCAGGCCTGTGTGGAGAGCTGTTCCTGGGTGCCTGTGGTTGATATAACATTCTAACTTGTGTAAGTGTCACAGGAAGTAGGGGCAGACTCCATCTCATGGGACCCTTGGAAGCAACTGTTAGTACAAAGTGGTTGCCAAGGCAGTGACCTCATTCATTTCCTGAAGGAAGTCACCTACCACACTTCCTTGGTGATTGACTACCAGGCACCCAGAGAAGTCCCAGTCCCAGTCCCAGTGGTCTCAATTGTTTGGATTTATCAAGGACAGAGTCAGTCTTTCTTGGTACCTACTTAAGTGATGATGGCCAAATGCCAGGAGAGGTCTGAATAGAAGCCTTTTCTGAGAAAGCAGGTAGTGGCTCAACCATGGCTCCTGACAACTTCAAAGAGTTGGCAAAGAAGACCAGATCTGAGACAGAACAGGCCACTTCGGGGAACATAGTATGGCCCACCAGTCAGAGGACACTGAGGATAGTCACAGACATACTTGGGGGAAGGAGGTGCTGTTGTGGGTGTCTCTATGAGTTTGTTGTTTAGTCTCATGTTCTGAGAATAAGTCGGTTTGTTTGTTTGGAGTGGAATGTTTCTAGAAATTTGTTTGACAACATGAGTGTTTCTATGTCTGTGTATCCCACTGTATACATGGTTATAGACATTTGAAAAGAGAATGCATCAATGGTTGTGTCCTGTCTGGTAGAAAGCTTCCCAGCATTCATCCTGCCCAATTTAAGAATGGAGAGTGGCTTGCCTTATGGATGGGCAACACCTACTACCTTCCTAAGTTTCTCTCTTCTTCTTGAATACGGGCCACTCTCCAGAATAGCCTCATGGTTTTGTTTCCAAGATATACACCACCTCCAAGCTCTCTGACATGGGCATGTACTTAATAGCTGAAGGGAATGGGAGATTCTCAAAAACTCAGAATTCTGTGTGACCAGTAAAGTCTCAGTGGAGAAACACTGCTTTGGGCTTTTTGCTTACCTATTGTTCTGTTGTCCTGAATGTCAGGAAGGTCTTTGCCTCAGGCCACCCCTTTGTGAAGCCTGAAGAAAACAGTTTACAAACGGAAATGAATGGGCATCACCTGTGGCTCTTTGCTTAATTGCTTTGGAAAGGGATGTGGCTGAATCAGCCTCTTGACCCTTTGTGAGGCAGTGGCTTAGATTGTCAGCATCTGATGCATCTAAAGAAAGTTTCCAAGTGTGCATTCATAACCAAAATGGCCAAAAGAGCAGTCTTTGTGGATGAAGTGTCTCGCCATCTTTTGTAACCTTCCTGACCTCCATCAAGTGAAAATAGGAATTCTTTGGGTCAAATGAGTTCTTCAAAGCCCTCTAGAGGCTAGCCGATAGGTGCTTGAGTTTTCTTATGACCAAAATTCTCATGAAGAATCTATACCAGACAGTCAGTAGGGCTCAAATTGGAGGAGCGGAGCAGTTATAGAGCAGGACTAATTGATCACTCTTTGTTCACAGGAAGGGTGTCCAGGCCAAGCTGACTTTAGGCAAATGAGGCACAAGTGTGCTTATTTTGGACAGTGTCTTGGGCTGCGCCCCTCATGGAAACCTCCAGCCAGAGGTTATGATGAGTGTATATGTGGAAGAAGATGAGGGCCATGTGGGAGTGTTTTGGTTTTAATTGTGGTCAGCTGTGTGGTGGTTGGTAAAGATGCCTGGGTCCACCTGAGCTTGAACTATGGTGTGATTTTCCATAGAGACTGAGTAATGGAACTGACCTCAGAGAAGTATTGCCATGAATTGTGTTGGGATTTTAGGTGGCCATGCATGAGATTCACCCTTGAAAACTGAGATATAGAAAAGGGTGGCTTTCCAAAGAGTACTGTCAAACTCAGCCTGGATATCACATGACTTTATTCTGAAAGATTGGCCGCCATAGTTGAGAGTCAAAACATACATGGACCTTACATTGGAGACCTCAATGGGCCTGGCTTCATGTGTCCTTTGGGCCACTCTTTGGGAAGCCTTGCCTCTGAGAGTTCACCAGAGCTTTCCTTGAAATGTGCTTCTTCAAAATTTAATGGTTCCTGAATGAATTTAAACCCACAGTTTTCCCAAATTCATCCTTGAAAAATGGCTAGATAAATACCATGAAATTTTTGAAATTCCCATCACCAGGTGGCCCTGGAGAATCTTTGGATGTCCTGTTGTTAATCATGAGGGTACCAGACAGTGCCTTGATTGACTGGGTTTCATGAAAACGGTGTATAACACAGATACCAGTATGTTGGAGGCTGCTGAGTAGTGGGCCCAGAGCTGTGATGTGCAGGTGTGTGATAAAGCATCTCTTGTCAAGCCATGTGGATCTGTCATTGACTTCCAAATGGCTTGTGGCTGACATGGTGCAGACAGGAATCACGTATATGTCTGAATCCTCTCCATAAAAGGCATCTTGTTATATGGAGATGTTTCAGGGCAATGTTCAGAATCAGGTTGCTATGGTTAAGGGGACAAGCTATGTGGAATAGAAGCCTGGTTGGTGCATTCTCCTGCAGACCCTGACCCACCACACGTGACAGGACTCCCTCCAGCACTGTGTCCCAGTTGAACTCCTTGTATTTCATGAAGCAAATACCAAACTCCCAGTGCAGCAGCAAGAAACACCATGAAAAGTGGAGAATGACCAAATGGCTTCACAGTCCACATGCGGAGACACTTAGCTTTCAGTGGCCACAGTTTACCTACAAAGAGAGAAGTCAGCACTGCTGCCTCATGTTATTTGGAAAATAAGAAACAATGTCCTCCAGGTCACATAGATGCAGACTCAGCTTTAATGGTCTCCTTAGAATGGAAGCTAAAGCCCCTGACAACAACATATATGTCAAGTGCCCATACTCAGAGGCAGTTTCTCAAGTAGTATTTAGGCAGGCAGAGCTCCATGTTGGTGGAGTGTTTACCTTTTAGACCAGGACGCAAGAAAAGACCACTGACTCCAATTAAAATCAAATTAAAGCAAACTTATTATTTCCACCACCCGGGCTGTGTCTCCCTCCCAAAACCGCGGGAACAAGAGAGCAACCCCACCTTTCCTACAGAATGGCTTTATAACGCAGAATGTTACAGAAAAGGGTGGTTACAGATAACAGAACTCTGACAAGCATCACACTAATGATAGTTTACATTTTTTTTTTTGCTGGCCCCAACATCAGAATTTATGAGAACCATTAGAGCCTCAGAGAGTGTCGTCTGGCCAGGGAAGGCCAATATTTATGAGGTGTAAATAAAGTTTCAGAGAGGGCTGTTATCTGGTCAGAGAGCCATGCATGGGTGAGTTCAAGGCATGGGCAGGCATTCAAAGCAGGTTCAGAATTTGCTGTAATTTATAGTTAAGCCAAAATTATCTTTTCATGGCTTTGTGACAAGATGGCTCCAATTTAAATAAAATATCAGGTTGGGTCTATCATTCCCCCATTTTCTAATGTGTCCCTTTCAAATCTTTGATAGGGTAGGGGACGAGCACTGAGGGAAATTTAATTCCTCAGGTAACAGTCTCCCCATTTTTTGAACTCACCCAAAACCGGTCTCCCTGATTTTACTGACTTAATTAATTACTTATATTGATAGTCTATTTATTTTTGGCTCCATTGTAGTAAGAAGCGAGGCGTCACTCATTTTGACTTCTTCTGAGCTGAGAGAGGGTGACGTGAGGGGGTACGGTCTGAGAGACATGAGTTGCCTTTTCGAAGTCAGTTCGGTTTGAAGTCTGGTTGGGGAAGTACAGGTTGTAAAGTCATCTGGGGATGGGTTCTTCTATGAGAGAAACAAAATACATGAGTACTGAATAAATGTTGCAGCAGCTGGAACATGTCACTGTATAGAAGTTCCCTCACCAGTCTTAAATATCCCCAGTTATTAGGACTGTCAACTTAATATTTAACATTTAGGGTTACAGTTGTCCCTCCCCATAAAATACAGTGTTATAATTTAATACCATCTGATCCTGCAAAATTCTTTTACTAGTATGACCTCTGTGTCTAATAGAGAAACCCTTAATTCTGTTACTCAAGGCTGGATAATTGTACTAGCAAACTCCAATATTACCTGTGTAGGTTAGGAATATCTGTAGGCCTTAAACTAAAAACTTCTGCCTCTGGCAGCTCCTCTTGATAGTCTCTTTTTATAGTTATCAGGCATTCCTCTCTGAGAACCCTTCTTTGTAGCCTCCAGTCTTATTTATTTTGGGAGGCTAACATATAGTGTATACCTTAAAATATTATTATTACTGTTATTATTTAAAATGCCCAGGAATGGCTGTATTTTGCGTTTAACTGTCTTTCCTAAATGTTTAAGATGAAGCAGTCAAACTGACTTTTGTTTCTATCTATTATGAACAGTCAGCTGAGCTTTTACGGGAGTCATTCCTGGGGAAACTTGAGAGCAGCTTCTCAGTTCTGCTAGTGCCATTTTCGCTAGGTGTGTCCAGGTCTTGCTTGACCCTGTGGCTTCCCTCGGAAGCATCAGGGATGTCTCCCTTCTCTGATGACTGTCTTCTTCATAGAAAATGCACTGATTGGCTTTCTGTTCTCCAGTGGCTCAGAGTTGCAAAGCTCTTTAGGGAAGTCCCCTGTTCCCTGGATACAGACTGACTCAGAGGGCAAGAATCAAATATTGGTTTTCTTGGCCCTTTTCATTTAACTTTAATTTTAAATCCTAATTTTAAACATCCAGCAAATAAATTTTAGCAGCCTTATATTAAGAGTACTGGGCTTTAATGTCTGTAATTTAAAATTATTTATCTTTTTATTAATTGGGATCTGTATTTTTCTGTCTGTCTTTTGGTGATGACTTGTTATCTTTAATTAACCCATGTTGTGTTCTTAAAGCAACACTTCTGTAAAACACTAACAGGGAATCCTTAGATCACTTATAAGGAAATTACAAAAAAATTTAACAAGAGTAAATATACTTAGTTCGTGTAATAGCTACCCTAAATTTTTAGGCTGAGTTATTTATTATATTTCTTGTTTGAGATCCTAATAATCTTGATATGAAAAAAAAAGAACTTTTGAATGTAACTTTAAATGAAATAACATCTGACCCACTGCTTTCGTAGTCATTCTCACATGTAGTACGTTAGGACACAGAGCCTTATCTCAAGTAAGGCAGGGCTCTTTATAAATCTTAAGTGTTTTAGTTCTAAAGATGATCTTTGTTTTTAAATATCAGTTTAAAAAGTTAACATTAATTGTTTGAGGTCACATGAACATTAGTTAACACCATATAATATAACATTTAAAACATGAATAAAATAAACGCTGAAAGTTTTATCCTTTTCATAGCTAAGGCTCTCATTAACATAAAAATACATTCAAATTGTTCCCCAATGTAAAAAGTAACATAAAAGTTTACATATCTTATTGATAAAAGGTAAATAAATGCCCAATATATTTTTTTTTACCATACAACTTCAGAACACCAGCTTCACATAATGCTCTTTTAAAGTTTCTACCTTAGAGACTTGTATTCCTGGAAGATATGAGCACATTAATAGCATCACAATTGCATTGATGTTTCTACATTAACCAAGTTTAGCTTTTAAAGAAATGGCAGTACAGTGCTCTAAAATAACAGATCGTATTTAATAAGTTGTTTAATATTTATGGTTGCTTGCTCTAGAAAAATAAAACTTAATAAACACAATGTTATTGGTAAACGTATGTTTTAAGAAATTTTTGTGTCTTTTACACATGACTGATTTTTACAATCTTATACAGACTTTAGAACAAACTTATACAGACCTTAGTAAATCAATAACATATCTAACAAGAATACTCATGAATGAGTAATCAAATATCAAATTTAATTTATTTATTTATCAAAATATTAGACAAAAGTATTGAACAGTGTAGACCATTTTTTTGTTGAAGGAAAAGTCCTAGAACCAAGGCATATTAGACCTTTTGTCGACATTAATATTTTATTAGATTTTTGAACACCTAGAAAAACATGTAAGCTTAAATTTAAAGACATTTATTTTTATCTGTTTATCCAATTTAAAGTGAACCATTTAAATCACGTAAATTAAAGATCTTTGGAACCGCTTTTTAAAATTTGTTTTTGTGAGTGCTCCTTTTTTTATGAGCGCTCCTTATGTATGTTAATTTGTATATAATATACATGATATACGGACATATGTATATATACACATACAACACATAACAAGAGTGTGCACACATAATTATAGTAAAGGCCTTGTAGCTTTTCGCAGGTGAAATCTCCATTGCAATGTTTCAAAAACTCCACTGTTGGTCAAAGATAGAACTGATCAGAAAAACATTAACCTAGGTCTGTAGGATCAAAATCATGAGTTAAAAACAATACAGAATCTAAGGAAAAAAATAAGAGTCCTAGAAAAAGTGACTGGGCAGTTATTAGTAAATACCATACAATGTAATTTTTTCTCCCCCCCCCTTAGGCCTCAGATCAGTCTCCTACTGAGCTAGTAGGCTTCTTTCATTTGCATTTCAACATAAGGCCTGGCTGAGGTCTGGAAGGAGCAGGGAAAAACTGCTATTCTGAGCAGACACCTCAGGCCTAAGGCATTTTAACCATAATTTTCAGGTTTGGATGTTGAAAATTATGGTACAATTTTAAGTTACAATTCACAAAATTTTATATCTTTACATCTTGTTCTGTCAACAGATACCATACTATGATTTACTATCCTTTTCCAAATTAATGCACTGGTACACACTGTGATATTTTCCCAGTCTACCCAATTCAAAACTGGTTAAAAATATGACTGAATGTTTGGGAAGTTACTTGCCAACTTGGAAATAGAGTTCTTTAGTTTTCCATGCTAAGTATTTAAGTTCTCTTGCATGAATTATCTAAAATCATAAACTAAACAATTATATGAACCAGACTTTTAACTGCAAGATTGTACAATGCTTCAAAAACCCATTCAGATACCAGATTGTTACAATAAAACGTCATCATTTAGACACACATTGAGCTAAGATCATTCCCAAGAAACAATTTATAATATGAACACATTATTGCACATGTCTTTAAGGGCCAGAAACAAAGACACAAGACAGACAGAAAGGAGCTCCAGACTATGGCTGACAGACAGAAGCCTTTAAAACATAACAGATAAGAGAAAAATCTCCTACACCTGTAGCACGATAGATGTCCCCACAAGGGGAACAGATGTTTTCAAAGAGGAGCAACCTGAAATGTGAAATCAAGGGTCTCCATGGTGACTTTACTGCATTTAGTGTCCCCTTTTTCTTATTCTCTTTTTTAATAAGACAGAGGTGGCATAATTCTTACAGTGCAGGGACGGAAGGAGGGAATTCTCTGAAGCAACAGGGCTTTGGCAGCTGCTGGGAGTCCTTCAGTCCCTCCTTTTACTTACAGGATTAGCTCCTCTGGTTCAGTTCCACCCCGAGCACGCTCCGTCTCCTAATATTTCAGTAGTCAGCTCTCAAAAAGTCCCAGGGTCCGGGGGAGGGTATCAAAATTTGTAACTTAAATTTTGGTTCCTGATGTTGAAGCCAATTAATATCAATTTAATAATGAGGACAGCGTTTGAGAAAAAGAAAAAGGGAGGTTTACTGCTTTGCTTACAAAGGAGAAACACAGGGGATTCTGCCGAAAGGTTGTGACTCTCTTGATCTGGAGGGACAAGAGGTTTTAAAGGATTTTCACTTTTTCACCTAAGAGATACTCAGTTCTTAGGTCACCAGCAGGCATTGCCCTCTGCAGTGGGTGTGCTCCAGGCAACCAGCTAGGGGCTTCTCTCATCCTGCTTGACAAAGGGGGGGAAAGTTCATCACAGTTCCTTAAAACACAGTCCAAAGGGGTGTCAGGCTTACTTGCTTTATTACCCATTTTCACGTCCAATATCATTATGTTTTTACCAAAGAAATCACACAACAAAACGCACAAAAACTAACAAACCAAAAACATACAGAACACAGAAAAAAACACAAAGAAACAGAAAACCGGTGAAGAAACAGAAAAAGAGAGGAGCAATACAACGTCTTGCTAAAGCTCCGGGGAAGGAGCTCCTGCGTGCCCGTTGGCACCTCTCTACCCTTTCAGAGGAATTCCCTACAGAACAGAACAGAGGACAGAATGATTCTTGTTACTGTCCCGGACAGGAGTATATGTGAGCCTCCCCATGCCACCTCTCTGTCATCAGAAGAGATGTCCCTTTACTGGATATCAGATGTTATCAAGATACCACTTACCTATGGAGGCCTCCTCCACCAGGTGCTTGCTAATAGTTATAGTGCGATGGTTCACTGCAGTGCTCCCCGGACTGAAGGCTCACTCCAAGGCCTTTGAACTTGGCTCTCCAGCCCGGAGCCTTGGAGAAAAGGCCAGCTTCAGAATTTCCAGGAGTCTGGTCTTGTGATCTGGTCGGGTCATCTCACTGGGGAACTCTAAAATATTAGACCAGGATGCAAGAAAAGACCACTGACTCCAATTAAAATCAAATTAAAGCAAGCTTATTATTTCATCCGGGTGGGCTGCGATCTCCCTCTCAAACAGCGGAAACAAGACAGCATCCCCACATTTCCTACAGCCCAGCTTTATACCCCAGAAAGTTACACAAAAGGGGAGTTACAGAAAACAGAACTTTGACAAGCATCACACTAATTATAGGTTACATTTTTTATTTGCTGGCCCCAGCATCAAAAATTATGAGGACCATTAGAGCCTAGAGAGGGTCTTTGGCCAGGGAAGGCCAACATTTATGAGGTGTCACTAAAGTTTCAGAGAGGGCTGCAATCTGGTCAGAAAGCCAGATATGGGTGAGTTCAAGGCATGGGCAGGAATTCCAAGTAGGTTTGGAATTTGCACTAATTTATAGTAAAGAAAAAATTATCTTCTCATGGCTGTGTGGCAAGATGACTCCCAATTTTATTGAAAGATCAGGTTGGGAGATCAACCCTGTCCTTTACTTTTGGAAACTCCTCTACCACATCCATGTTTGTGAACTCCTGAGCATTTTCTATCCCAGATATGTATTCACATATATTTTAACTCTACTCCTCTAATTGTGTCTTACTTGGGGCGAAGGTAATGTCAAGGCATTGTTCTGGATGAGAGTGGGAAGATTATTGTATACCATATATATGCATACTCATTGGATTCATTTTTCAATTTTCCATTCAAAATACTATATCCCTCACAATAACCCATACTCTATGAGACTCTAACAACTAATACTAATATGATGGAGAAAAATAACCGAAACAAAATTGAAATACAAGCAGTTCAGAGGAGACATGGTGTATATTGGACTTGCCTTTTGCAAGATAAATGGTAGGTGTTATTAATCTAGTCAATTTTTAATTGAAATAGTTCTCCATGTGTTTTTAAAGTTAAAAAATATGTGTATTCCTTTCTCCCTTTCTCTGTAGCCTATTCAGCACATGTATTTTTATATGCACATATAGAATCCTACGTGATATCACAAGTAAATTTTTGTGAGGTGCCTGACTTGGCAGTTACAAATTGTGAGAAGAGATTACTCCTCCTAAAAGCTGTTGGAACTGAAATTTCAAGCTATAGGTGAGCTTCCTAGTAGAACAACATTATACATAAATCCATGTTCAGTGAAATGAATGTTTTTGGATCTGTGGATGATATATATTTCATGGTGAATTTTGTTTGGCATATGAATTGGTATGTTTATTGTCTGTGGTTGTTTGTGTGTGTGTGTGTGTGTGTGTGTGTGTGTGTGTGTGTGTTTGTGTGTATATATATATATATATATATATATATATATATATATATATATATATACACCCACACACACTCTCCAGAATTTTCATTATATGAAATGTATGTGTCTTATATACACTCCCTAAATTCATTCATGTTCATGTATGTGGATTAATAATCAACTTTTCACAACATTATTCTCAGAAATATTCATTCACCTGAAATATATATTTGTTTCCTAGTACTGAAAACTAACTTCAGTGAAAGGTACATACAAATCCTAATATTTCTACAGTTACTGACCCAGTTTAACATCAATGCAAGTAGATTCCTATGGGACATGATGCATCTTTTGATGTTCATTTTTATTCAACAGGGGTACCTTACTATTTTTCAGTTTTTGCACATCATAGGATACATATTTCATCCACTAGTTAGAAAATTATAGGCATTTGTTTCACTTTTAATCACTTTCTTCTCCAGAACACATGTATTTCTCTATGTTTCTTGACTGGTCTTTTAATGAGACTTCTTTCCAAATACATTATAATCGATTTCCATAATCATTTTGAAACAAATCTCACACACCCTTCATGATAAACCATAACCCTAAGATGACCATTAGATATATAACTGGTTGGAATGAATGATTGTATATCAATATAACATTTCTGATATATTTTCAGATATCTATTCAATCCATTATTTAAAGTGGATCCAGTTATATTGTTTATTCACAGAATGGTGTATTCTTGCATTATCTCTGTATTCATAGACACAGGGTACGCCTATTTGTACCCCCATACCAATTTATACGTCTTCAAAATATTGCTCCCTGAAATGGTGGAAGAAATACTCATGTCACCAGATCTGCATATACATTTTATCACAGAAATATTCTGGACACAAAAAGCAAAGGTCACATGTACAATTGTATCAAAGCCTAAATGGGAAGTGAACATGGATTACTAAAATCATCCATGTCCATGTTGCCTAATGTTCTCAAATGTCAATTCTATTTGTGACTACATATTTGTTTCCTCTTAAGATTATAAATTCAAGATCCAGTCTGTTGAAAATGTGTAATCCTATCACTCACTTTATACTTTACTTGATTTCCTAATGTCTTTATTGATATGTGCTTTCATACATGTTTTCCCCAGTTCATTATTGCGACTGACTCTTCACATGTGCTGACATTCACCTTCACTCTCTACCCGAAACCCTATTGTTAAGAACTTTTGGTCCAAATCCTATACTCACTTTTCTTCTTAGCCTACCGAATACCTTCCAAATCCTATTGACTATTGCTTTTTGACTGGATGTTCTGTTCAACATTCAATCATCCAAGTTACAAGGTCCTATGCCATTGTATATTGATTTATCTGAGACAACTGTGCAGGACATAATTCAAAGCTAAGTATCCCACTCAAGGGCCCAATGCCGTTCTGGGCTTCAAATCTTACCAAATTTCTGCTTTCATACTTATATTTCACCTATATACTCTTGTAAATATCGCAGGTTGCCAATACCATTATTCATCCCGCAGAATGATTCCTAACCAAAATCGATGCTATTATTGAACCTAACCATACACTCTTCCCTTAATATAACTTACAGAAGAGCAGGGACAGAGTTCGTCTTACAATATAGTAATGTAGCTGATCTTTCAACGGCTGAGAAACTCAACGATCCATGAAGAAATGATCCTTAGAGAAGATGTAGGCAGCTATGTAGGACCTGAGAGAGCAATAGTCATCTTCCACAGCAAACAACCAGGTCAGGATGAATTGATGTGTCTGAATCAGTCTCTCTCTTCTTATTGTAGAGAAGATGGACCAAACAAGGCCTGTTGTCGCGACCCCTTGCCCGCAAGGAAGACGCAACTCAGGAATCTTCTTTCAGCAGTTTATTCAGGCCCTTGATATTTCTTCTAATTCCCCGTCGGATGCCCCTCCCAGCCTTAATAAAGCATCACAAGCCCCAATGCGAAGCTGCCACGTGGAACTTTCTCACAGGGTGCTGAGAAACCATGCACCAACTCTCCAAAACAAGGAGTTGTTTATTACAGACCACAGTGGAGCCAGCGCCATCTTGCAATGGCGACCATAATCTGCAGAAACGGCTCACCACAGTTCCCCCCTTCTGTTTTCTGAAAACAATACAGGCGAGAGTAGAGGTCCTATCCCACTGTGCAGAAGTGGCTGCATAGTATGGCTCAGTCCTAAGGAGGGCCCTTCCCCAGATCTGAAGCCATATCAGCCGACGCCTTTTTTCGTGGGGCGGGGCGTGGACATCAAACCCGCATGCAATAGGACATGCTCTCCTTGAGGTCCACTTCAAGGATCACTCAAGTGCAGTGCCTTGCCTCGCATCCTGTATCGTGACGAAGGTGGACGAAGGGGGACAGCTAAGGCTGAACTGTGGCTGTACACAAAGACAAACGAGTTGACAGCACCCCGAAAGAAAGGCACGGACTTTAAGGCGATAGAGAAGCATTAGTGTGGAAACCCACCTGCGTGCAATGGCAGCAAGACCGGCAGAGTGCAAGGGCTTTCCAACACTAAGAGAATAACGAGGAAAGACATGCCGATCCCAGTGCAATGTTATAATAACTTGGGGTGCAATGGCCATGTCAAAGATTTACTGTTTAAGATGCGCAAGCCAAACTTGAGGTGAATTGCCATTTTCTAAAGCTGCAAGAGCTTGGATGATCATAGCCTTATCGTGAGCATTGTGGGCCTTGAGGCGACAGAGAAACCACAAACAGAGAAACATACCGAAGCAACACATTGCACCAAAAATGCCTACCCCCACCCACTCTGTAAAAAAGGAAAAGGCAGAAGATATCCAATCGGTGAATTGACCCAAAGTCACGGGATCAACACGGGTGCTATTCAAGACAGCTATCTGGGTTAGTTGAGACTGGATCATGTCTTCCGCTTCCATGGACCAATTTCCAGCCAAATATTCGCCAATGGTGCGGGAAGCATTCCTGGAATCATTAAATCTGACAGAGGTTATGCATAATTGTGCATGTTGGTCAACACAACCCAAAAGCACTAAGTCAGCAAATTCTTCTACCTGAGCTTAGAGTAAATCTATTCTTTAGTTGGCAGCTAAAATCCCTGACAAAATATGTTGATTAATTGTATTTTGGGATTCAAGTATGGTGGAAGTTTGTTGGACAACTTGATTAATAGTGGCAGCAGTTTGTACTTGATTGGCCATAGCCACTCCGGCCGTAACCGCTGCAGCAGCAGATACCGCCACGGCTGTCACTATAGCCACTGTGATTCCAAAATCTCTGCGGACTCTAAGTAGCTCAACAATAGGGAATTTATCAGGATCCGCAGTGACAGGGATTGGGACAAAAGTTGGAATCTTCATAAACACTGCTACAGTCCAGGAACCATTCCAACACTCAGATAAGAGACAGGTAGTATGAGAACAATCCAGCATCCCCGATGAGGTGGCCTTAGCCAAAAGGAATAAGAAGGGGGATTGGACACAGACCATTGCAGGAGGCAATGTGGCATTATACAACAGAGAGTTGAATGAAACAGATGTAAGTCTATTACCTTGTTCACTTTCCCTAACAGTACCAGAAATATTAGCCAGCCAACTTTTGGCTCCTACCAACTGAGCCAGTGCAGAAATATCGGCTGAAGCCCCCTTTTCATTGGAAATCAGCCATTAAAACCAGGACCAACCTACTCCTGTAGAGGAGCTGGCACTATTGTTAAAGTTATAAACATACCTATCAAGAGAGGGGGAAAGGGAGAAACCTTTAGCAACTTGATGTTTCTCCCAAGAATGATCCTGACAAGGCGTAAATATTGGGGGGAACCAAGATTAGGGGAACAGTAAGGAGAGGCCTTGAAATGAGTGGCATTATAAATACTACTAGAAAAAGGAGGCACTGGGATTAGTACCTCGGAGATAATAGCCAAGGTAGTTATGTTAAGAGCAGAGCTGTTGTTTGCAGGGGTCTCTGAGCCTGATTGATTCCCCGAAGCTACCTTGCTCAATACAGCACTGATAATGCTTCCTGAGACCTGATTGGACCACAATGGGTCCTCCCAGTTAGTCAAATTTTTGGTCTTAAGGCTAATGCAATTAGCGTTTCTAAGGCTGAAACAAAAAACTCCTGTGAGATTAACTTGAGATTGATTAAAAATTCTCTCCATGTCCCCTCTAGGAGAGGCACAGGGAGCAGACATCTCACATGAGGTAGAAAAAAGAGTGGGGAGGACACTAGAATTACCATGAACCGGCATCGGCATTGGCCATGCCCGTGCCACTGCCCACCACCGCATTGGTGTCGCCTGTGCCATCGGCACCAGCACCAGAGCCAGAGCACTTAGTAGAATGAAGATCCTCATCACAGGATTGTTGTGGTATCTCTTGTTGCTGGTCAGTTGATGTCGAGACTCTTCTTGTCAAGCGTTCAGGGACCCACAATGGTTCCATACGATCCTGGGGAAAAACACATACAGATCCTCGTGCCCATGTCAGCACGGGGTCAGGGCCGTTCCATTGGCCCGTAAGAACATCCTTCCACTTAACATAGCCAATCACAGAGGGCTGAGGGGACACATGTCTATCGGCCGCAGAGCGACCATGAATATCCAAATTCGAAAAATTAATGGTAAAGAGAGCTAAGGACAGTCGTTCTTTAGAAGTGTGTTCAGTTCCTATTCCCCCTTTTTGTTTTTGTAAAGTTTCCTTTAAGGTGCGATGAGCATGCTCAACAATGCCTTGTCCTTGAGGATTATAAGGCAAACCATGAGTAAGTTGCACTCCCATATTAGAACAAAAAACTGTAAATTGTCTGCCAGTATAAGCAGGTCCA
The DNA here is from genome assembly GCF_048772815.1 of Callospermophilus lateralis. Taxonomy (NCBI): domain Eukaryota; kingdom Metazoa; phylum Chordata; class Mammalia; order Rodentia; family Sciuridae; genus Callospermophilus; species Callospermophilus lateralis. Next base: position 315,187 of record NW_027512438.1, read on the forward strand.
TTATCAGTCTTAAGGGATGCAGGTGCACCCCATGCTGCCCATGCCTCTAAACAGTGAGTAATGACATTACGTACCTTTTCTCCTGATAAAGCAGAAGCATGGATAATTCCAGAGCACGTATCAATGGAAACATGCACATACTTAAGGTTACCAAAGTCAGGTATATGTGTCACATCCATTTGCCAAACAATCAATGGCTTTAATCCCTGTGGGTTTACTCCATAATTAGGGGGATGAAGAAATGTGACACAATGGGGACATTGCAATACTATCTGCCGAGCATCCGCTCTTGAAATGGAAAAACGCCTGCGCAGCATTAGTGCATTAACATGGAAGTTTTGGTGAAGCAACTTAGCCCTCTCTAAGGAGGAAGCCAAGCATATCAATTGGCCTCTAGTGGCTAAGTCCGCACAGGCATTACCTTGGGATAATGGACCAGGAAGAGAGGTGTGAGCCCTGATGTGCATTGGATAAAAAGAAGCAGTGCGGTTAGAGATAAGCTGTTGAAGCTGAGTAAAGTAAACAGACACATTGTGGGCATCACTAATAGTTCCCACGGTCTCCAGGACTTTTAGTGCTTGTACCACATAGCTGGAGTCCGATATAAGATTAAAAGGAAAAGAACACTGTTTAAAAACTTCAATAACAATTTGTAGTTCTACCCATTGTGGATTTCCAGGAGCAAATTGATGCTGGATAGGGGGAGAGTCATTAATTACATAAGCTCCCATTCCAGACTTGGAACCATCAGTAAAAATGTTAACAGCCCCCGGAATTGGACTGGATGAAGTTACCTTAGGGAAAATGATGGGATGTTCTTTAACAAAATGGAGTAATAGATGAGAAGGGTAGTGATCATCAATACCCCCTTGAAATGAGCAACACAGAATAGCCCAGTTGTCTAGAGTAGCACATAAAACATTAAGTTGAGCTTTAGTGTAGGGTATGATAAGAGAAGAAGGTGATTGGCCGAAAAATTGAATGCTTTGTTGAATCCCTTTAAGTGCCAATGCTGCAACAGCATCAGGATAATATTCTAAGGATTTTCCTGGGGATACATGTGGGTGGATCCATAGTAAAGGCCCATCTTGCCACAGTACTCCAGTAGGCTGCCGCATAGTGGCAAGCACACATAACTGGAAAGGTTTATCACTCTGGAGCCTGCATAGAGTGGCATGCTGTATAGCTTGATCTACTTTTATAAGGGCCGCTCTAGCCTCAGTAGTGAGGCTACGAGGGGAAGCAAGATCTGGATCACCCTTAAGAGTAGCATACAAAGGCTGGAGCACAATATTAGGAATATGTAAATATCCTCTTATCCAATTAATATCTCCCAGCAATTTTTGAAAATCATTTAGAGTTTGGAGATCTTGAGTCCTGATGGTAATTTTTTGTGGTTTTAATTTGTCATACCCAATTGTCGCTCCCAAAAACCTGATAGAATCCCCCGTTTGAACCTTTTCAGGTGCGATGTGCAGTCCATGTTGAGCCAAAAGCATCTCGAGTTCTTTATAAGCCTCATAAACTGTCTGTTCTAATTTTGCGGCCAATAACACATCATCCATATAGTGAATGATCTTGGTGGAGGAATACTTACGTCTGAGAGGTGCGAGTGCCTTCCCCACATACATCTGGCACATCGTGGGACTGTTAGCCATCCCCTGTGGCAACACCGCCCACTCAAACCTTTGATCTGGTTCTTCATGATTACACGAGGGAAGGGTGAAAGCAAAACTTTGTGAATCTTTAGGATGCAAAGGAATGGAAAAGAAACAGTCTTTAATGTCAATAACAATTATATGCCAGCCTTGAGGAACAGAGGAGAGCAGAGGCAGCCCTCTTTGAATGGGCCCCATAAGCTGCATCTGAGCATTAACTGCTCGTAGATCATGCAGTAGGCGCCACTTCCCTGATTTTTTCTTAATGACAAATATGGGAGTATTCCATGGAGAGGTAGAAGGTTGGATGTGACCCAAATCAAGTTTTCTTTGACTAGATCATGGGCTGCTGCCAGTTTAACCGAGAGAAGAGGCCACTGAGGCACCCAAACAGGCTCCTCGGTGAGCCATGTTATAGGTATTTGAGCCCCAGTGGCCCCTAGGAAAAACCCAGACCAAACCTGTTAAGCTTTTGATGACCTTGCACAGGATGCTTACATCCCTGTAGGTGCCTTCCTAGTCCTAGACCTGGCCTATACCCCATATTTTGTATGATATGTTGAGACACTGGGGAATAGTCATTACTAAGAGTGAACCCCATGTCTTTCATCAGATCACGGCCCCATAAAGAAATGGGTAAATCAAGTACATAAGGCTGAAAGGTACCATCATGTCCTTCCGAGTCCTTCCAAGATAGATGTCTACAGCTGATTTGAGGGGCTTGGGCATATCCAAGTCCTCTTAAGGATTGATCAGAAGCCTGCACTGGCCATCCCCTAGACCAGTCCTTAAGGGCTATGATACTACGATCTGCTCCTGTGTCCAGCAATCCCACAATAGATTTACCTTCTATGCTTAATTCCAAAGTGGGGCGATTGCTCATATCCAGTGACAAATAGGCACAATTTCCTCCGGTGGTACCAATCTGATTTCCTGTCCGTGACCTTGAGTCAGCAGGGAAGTGATTATGCAAACTAGGCAAAATTAGCAATTGAGCAATCCGATCCCCTGGGGAGATAGACACAATGCCCCTTGGAGCTTCCATCATAACTTTTACTGCCCCTACAGTATCAGGGTTTATAACTCCGGGGAAAACATGAAGACCTTGTAGGATAGAGGATGCACGTCCAATTAACAAACCTACAGTGCCAGGGGGTAAAGGCCCTTTGAACTCAGTTTCCACCAATTGGATTCCCATCTTAGGTGTTAATACGAGTCTGGAGGTGGAACAGAGGTCCAATCCCGCGGCACCTGTAGTGGCTCTCCGCATCTCGTGGGATGGCGCAGAGAAGGCCATGTCTCGGGTTCGGGTGTGACATTCTCCATTGCCCCATATATTCGTGGGCCCTGGGGTCGGGGGCCCCTTCGGCCGTTTTTTGGCCCAGCTGAAATAGGCTGTCCATGGATGTCCCTCACTGATCTACACTCTCTTGCCCAATGCTTCCCCTTTTTGCATTTTGGACACAGCCCCGGTTGACTAGGGCTATTAGAAGGGCCACCGCGAGGAGGTCCAGTAAAATTGCATTTTTTGGGACAGTCACGTTTGAAATGGCCGGATTGACCACAATGGAAGCATGTTCCGGCACCAGGACCGCCCCCTTTTGCAATCCGAAGGACAGCAGCTGCAAGACCTGCATTAGTTAAAGGTTCTCCAAGCTCTCTACACACTTTCATCCAAGCTTCTATGCCCTTGTTTTTATAAGGAGCGATTGCTGCTTTACATTCTTTGGTGCATTGCTCAAAAACAAGTTGTTTAATCAAGGGCATTGCTCTATCAGGGTCACCAAAGATTTTTCCTGCGGCATCCACCATCCTAGCAACAAAGTCCGAGAAAGGTTCTGTGGGGCCTTGCATGATTTTTGTTAAATTGCCAGACACTTCTCCTCTATTTGGGAGTGATTTCCATGCACGGATACAAATGTTATTGATCTGTTCATATACCTCAGGGGGTATCCTGTTTGTTGATTAGCAAATCTGCCTTGTCCCAAAAGCATTTCCTTGTCCCAATGGGGGTGTCCGGCCGCATAGTTTTGGGCAGCCTGCTCTACAGCGCCCTCTAGCACAAAGGCTCTCCAGTCCAAATATTTGCCTGGAGAAACACAAGCCCGAACAAGGCTAGCCCAATCAGAGGGAGTCATACAGTATCTAGACAGACTCTCCACCTGAGTTAATGTGAAGGCGGCATCCACCCCATAAGTGCACACAGACTCTGCCAGGGTCTTCACAATTTTGAAATCTAAAGGCTCATGGAATCTTCCCCTATTGTCATCCTGGAAAACTGGATAAGCAAGACCCATCTCAGCGTTAACAGCCCTCCATGCTTAGGCATGGAAAGCTCTCCTCGAAACACCCTCACCGTATGGCGGCGGGTCCGGAGGATCATTTTTCTTGAGCTCCTGTTTATTTTTGTTCCCTTCTCCCATAGTTAAACTCCCTAGCTGCCGAGACAGTCTCCCGAGCTCCTCCTTCTCACCCTCCTCCTCTTCTGACCCACTTTTGCATGGGAGTGTGCGCAGTGTACTGAGATATGGATACAAGCATTTCCTCCCCCGTTTCTCGCTCTGCACATTCCCTTCCTCCTGAAATATTTCACTCCATGCCAGAGACAATCGCCTCCTCCCCTGTTTCTCGCTCTGCACATTCCCTTCCTCCTGAAATATTTCACTCCGTGCCAGAGACAATCGCCTCCTCCCCTGTTTCTTGCTCCGCACACTGCCATCCTCCTGAAATACGTCACTGCCTGCCGGAGATAATTGTTTCCTCCCCTGTTTCTCGCTTCGCACACTCCCACCCTCCTGAAATACCTCACTGCCTGCCATTTCTGATCTTTCTTCATGTAATTGCTCTAAAACTTCTTGTCCTTTAGTAAGTGCTTCCTGACATCTGCCATCTGCGAGGCAACTACGGATCATCTTCCAAAGGGCTATCACCCCACCCTCTAATATGCCCTGCTCAGAAGCAAAGTCAAGATCTGTGCCTAACTTATCCCAGCTAGGTATAGTGAGGCTGCCAGAAAATGCGAACCACGGGGCAACAATATCTGTCTTCTGTAAAAATCTCTGTAAAGTACTACGTTTCACTTTTAGACCCTTGGAACGTAACAGGTTATCTAGGGCCAGGAGAAGCGGACTTGAAGATACGGCACCCATGACACAACAAAAGACACACAACAAACAAAAGTGAAAGTAAGAGCGAAAGTACACAGTGCAGCTGCAATAAGATTTAATGCTCTCTCTGGCTTTACAGAGGAGCTGCCGCTTTGATAGCAGGTCCTAATTACCTAGGACTAATCTCTGCTTTGACCGCGGGTCCCAATTAATCTGGGACTAATCTCCGCTTTGACCGCGGGTCCCATTTAATCTGGGACTAATCTCCACTTTGACCGTGGGTCCTACTTACCTGGGACTAATTGGTGCACCATCCCTGACTGCTGAAAGTTCTGGTTCCCGGGTTTTCAGCATCACTTGTCGCGACCCCTTGCCCGCAAGGAAGACGCAACTCAGGAATCTTCTTTCAGCAGTTTATTCAGGCCCTTGATATTTCTTCTAATTCCCCGTCGGATGCCCCTCCCAGCCTTAATAAAGCATCCCAAGCCCCAATGCGAAGCTGCCACGTGGAACTTTCTCACAGGGTGCTGAGAAACCATGCACCAACTCTCCCAAACAAGGAGTTGTTTATTACAGACCACAGTGGAGCCAGCGCCATCTTGCAATGGCGACCATAATCTGCAGAAACGGCTCACCACAGCCTGTGTGGAGAGCAGTTCCCGGGTGCCTATGGTCGATATACAATTCTAACTTCTGAATGTGTCACAGGATGTAGGGGTAACCTCCATCTCATGGGAACCTTCGAAGCATCTGTTAGAACAAAGTGGTTACCAAGGCAGTGACCTCATTCAGTTCTTGAAGGAATTGACCTACCTCACTTCTTTGTTGATGCAATTTGCTGAACTCGGGATCCAGGAAGCCAAGCACCCAGAGCCAGTCCCAGTCCCAGTCCCATTGGGTTCACTTGTTTGGATTTACCAAAGACAGAGTCAGTCTTTCTTGGTAAATACTGATCTGTGGATGGTTAAATGCCAGGAAAGCTCTGAAGAGGGGCCTTCCTGAGAAAGCAGATAGTGACTCCCTGATGGCTCCTGACAACTTTACAGAGTTGGTAATGAAGACCAGATCTGAGACAGGACAGGCAATTTCGTGGGAACATAGTATGGCCAATCAGTCTGAGGACACTCTGGATAGTCACAGACCTACTTGGGTAAAGGAGGTGCCTTTGTGGGTGTGCATGTGAGTTTGGTTTTGTCTCATGTAATGAGAATAGGTAGGAAAGGCAGTTTGTTTGGTTTGGAGTGGACTGTTTTTAATAAGTCATTTGACATGGCGAGTGTTTCTTTGTTTGTGTATCCCACTGTATCCGTGGTTGTAGACCTTTGAAAAGCGAATGCATCAATGGTTGTGTCCTGTCTAATATAAAGTGTCCCAGCGTTCATCCTGCCCAATTTAAGAATGGAGAGTGGCTTGCCTATGGATGGGCAATACCTACTATCTTTCTAAGTTCCTCTTTCTTCGTGAATTCTGGCCACTCTCCTGAATAGGCTCATGGTTTTGTGTCCAACATATGTACCACCACAAGGCTCTGTGACATGGCCATGTAGTGATAGCTGAAGGGAATGAGAGAATCTCAGAAAACTCAGATATCAGTGTGACCAGGAAAGTCTTAGTGGAGAAACCCTGCTTTGGGCCTTTTGCTTACTTATGTTTCTATTACCCTGAATGTCAAGAAGGTCTTTACCTCAGGCCACCCCTTTGTGAAGCCTTAAGAAAACTGTTTTCATATGGAAATGAATGGGCATCACCTGTGGCTCTTTGCTTAATTGCTTTGGAATGGGATGTGCTTGAATCAGCCTCTTGTCCTTGTGTGAGGTTGTGGCTTAAATTCTCAGCACCTGATAGATCTAAATAAAAATCCCCTGTGCTTCCAAACCAAAATGGCCAAAAGAGCAGTCATTGTGGATAAATTTTTTTGCCTTCTTAGGTTGGGTTCCTGACCTACATCAAGTGAGAATAGGGATCCTTTGGGTCAAATGCGTTCTTCAAATCCCTGCAGAGGCTATCCCATAGGTGCTTGGGTTTTCTCATGACTCCAAATCACATAAAGAATCTATACCTGACAGCTAGTAGGCCTCAAATTGGAAAAGCGGAACACTTTACCAGCAGGAATATTTGATCACTCCTGGTTCAAAGGAAGAGTACCCAGGCCACCATGATTTTAGGCAAATGAGGGGCAAGTGAGCTTATTTTGGACACTTTCTTGGCCTTGCCTCTCATAGAAACCTCCAGCCACATGGTATGATGAGTGTCTATATGGAAGAAGATGAGTGTCATGTGGGAGTGTTTTGGATTTAAGCGAAGAAAGAGAGAACTGAAATTACTGACATATGGGATCAAAAAGGCAATATAACAACAGATGCTACAGAAATAAAGAATACAATTAGAAATTATTTTGAAAATCTATATTCCAATAGAATAGAAAATAGTGAAGACATTGATAAATTTCTTAAGTCATATGATTTGCACAAACTGAGTCAGGAGGATACACACAATTTAAACAGACCAATATCAATGGATAAAATAGAAGAAGCAATCAAAAGACTACCAACCAAGAAAAGTCCAGGTTCAGATGGGTATACAGCGGAGTTTTACAAGACCTTTAAAAAAGAATTAATACCAATAATTTTCAAGATATTTCAGGAAATAGAAAAAGAGGGAGCTCTGCCAAATTCATTCTATGAGGCCAAGAACACTCTGATTCCGAAACCAGACAAAGACACCTCAAAGAAAGAAAACTACAGACCAATATCTCTGATGAACCTAGATGCAAAAAACCTCAATTAAATTCTGGCGAATTGGATACAAAGGCACATCAAAAAAATTGTGCATCATGATCAGGTAGGATTCATCCCTGAGATGCAAGGACGGTTCAATATACAGAAATCAATAAATGTTATTCACAACATAAATATACTTAAAGATAAGAAGCATATGATCATCTAGATAGATGCAGAAAAATCATTCGACAAAGTAGAGCATCCCTTTATGTTCAAAACATTAGAAAAACCAGGGATAACAGGAACTTACCTCGACACTGTAAAAGCTATCTATGCTAACCCTCAGGCTAGTATCATTCTGAATGGAGAAAAATTGAAGGCATTCCCTCTAAAATCTGGAACAAGACAGGGATGTCCTCTATCACCACTTCTATTCAATATAGTTTTCGAAACTGGCCAGAGTAATTAGACAGACGAAAGAAATTAAAGGCATAAAAATAGAAAAAGAAGAACTTAAAATATCACTATTTGCAGATGACATTATTCTTTATATAGAAAACCCAAAAGGGTCTACAAAAAAAACTACTAGAACTAATAAATGAATTCAGCAATGTGGCAGCATATAAAATCAACATGCATAAATCAAAAGCATTTCTGTATATCAGCGACAAAACTTCTGAAACAGAAATGAGGAAAAACACTCCATTCACATATCCTCAAAAAAAAAAAAAATCTTGGTAATCAACCTAACAAAAGAGGTGAAAGATTTATACAATGCAAACTACAGAATCCTAAAAAGAGAAGTAGAATAAGATCTTAGAAGATGGAAAATATACCCTGTTTATGCATAGGCAGAACTAACATCATCAAAATGGTGATATTACCAAAAGTTCTCTATAGGTTTAACGCAATGCCAATCAAAATCCCAAGGGCATTTCTTGTAGAAATAGAAAAAGCAATCATGAAATTCATATGGAAAAATAAAAGACCCAGAATAGCAAAAGCATTTCTAAGCAGGAAGTGTGAATCAGGCGGTATAGCGATACCAGATTTCAAACTATATTACAGAGCAATAGTAAAAAAAAAAAAAAACAGCATGGTACTGGTACCAAAACAGGCAGGTGGATCAATGGTACAGAATGGAGGACACAGAGACTAATCCAAAAAGCTACAACTGTCTTATATTTGATAAAGGAGCTAAAAGCATGCAATGGAGGAAGGATAGCATCTTCAACAAATGGTGCTGGGAAAACTGGAAATCCATATGTAACAAAATGAAACTGAATCCCTTTCTCTCGCCATGGACAAAAGTTATATCAAAATGGATCAAGGAGCTTTATATCAAATCAGAGACATGGCGTCTGATAGAAGAAAAATTGGCTACGATCTACATACTGTGGTGTTGGGCTCCAAATTCCTCAAAAGGACACCCATAGCACAAGAGTTAATAACTAGAATCAACAAATGGGACTTACTCAAACTAAAAAGGTTTTTCGCAGCAAGAGAAACAATAAGAGAGGTAAATAGGGAGCCTACATCCTGGAAACAAATCTTTATTCCTCACACTTCAGATAGAGCCCTAATATCAAGAATATACAAAGAACTCAAAAAATTAGACAATAAGATAACAAATAACCCAATCAACAAATGGGCTAAGGATCTGAACAGACACTTCTCAGAGGAGGACATACAATCAATCAACAAGTACATGAAAAAATACTCACCATCTCCAGCAATCAGAGAAATGCAAATCAAAACCACCCTAAGATACCATCTCACTCCAGTAATATTGGCAGTATTTATGAAGCCAAACAAACACAAGTGCTGGGGAGGATGTGGGGAAAGAGGTACACTTGTACATTACTGGTGGGACTGCAAATTGGTGTAGCCAATTTGGAAAGCAGTATGGAGATTTCTTGGAAAGCTGGGAATGGAACCACCATTTGACCCAGCTATTCCCTTTCTCATTCTATTCCCTAAAGACCTAAAAAGAGCATGCTACAGGGAAACTGCTACATCGATGTTCATAGCACCACAATTCACAATAGCAAGACGGTGGAACCAACCTAGATGCCCTTCAATAGATGAATGGATAAAAAAAAAGTGGCATTTATTCACAACGGAGTATTACTCTGCATTAAAAAATGACAAAATCATAGAATTTGCAGGGAAATGGATGGCATTAGAGGAGATTATGCTAAGTGAAGCTAGCCAAACCCTAGCAAACAAATGCCAAATGTCTTCTTTAATATAAGGAGAGTAACTAAGAACAGAGAAGGGACGAAAAGCATGAGAAGAAAATTAACATTTAACAGGGATGTGAGGTGGGAGGGAAAGTGAGAGAAAAGGGAAATTGCATGGAAATGGAAGGAGACCCTCAGGGTTTAAAAAATTACATACAAGAGGAAGTGAGGGGAAAGGGAAAAATAATACAAGGGGGAAAATTTATTAGAGTAGTGGGATTAGAGAGAGAAGAGGGGAGGAGAGGGCATGGGAGGGGGGATAGTAGAGGATAGGAAAGGCAGAAGAATACAACATACAGTAGTAAGGCAATATGTGAATCAATGGATGTGTAACTGATTTGATTCTGCAATCTGTATACAGGGTAAAAATAGGAGTTCATAACCCACTTGAATCAAAGTGTGAAACATGATACATCAAGAACTATGTAATGTTTTGAAGAATCATAAATAAAAATTAAAAAAAAAGAAAACTCACTTAGGTGAATGATGCACGCGAATCCTAATATTTCTACAGTAACTGACCCAGTTTAACATCAATGCAAGTAGATTCCTATGGGACATGACGTACATTTTGACAATCATTTTTATTCAACACTGGTACACTACTATTTCATCAGTTTATGCACATTATAGGATGTATATTTCATCCACAATTTAGCAAATTTATAGGCATTTGTTTCACTTTCAATCACTTCCTGCTTCAGAACACATGTATTCCTCCATATTTTTTGACTGGTCTTTTCATGAGACTTCTTACCAAACACAATATTTTCCATTTCCATTATCACTTTTGAAGCAAAACTCACACACACTTCATGATAAACAATAACCCTAAGATTACCATTAGATACATAACTGGTTGGAATGACTGATTTTATGTCAATTAATGATTTCTAATATACTTTCAGATATCTATTCAATCTATTATTTAAAGAGGAACCAGTTATATTATTTATTCACAGTAAGTTCTATTCATGCATTATCTCTATATTCATAGACTCAGGGTACACCACTTTGTACCCCCAATACTAATTTATATGTCTTCAAATATTGCTCCCAGAAATAGTGGAAGAAATAATCATGTCACATGATCTACATATATATTTTATCACAATAATTTTCTGGGCACAAATGCAAAGGTCACACTTATGATTGTACCAAATCCTAAATGGAAAGTGAACATGGATTACTAAAAACATCCATGTCCAGGTTGCCTAATGCTTTCAAATATCATTCCTATTGGTGACTACCTATTTTTTTGTTCCTAAGATTATGTATTCAATCTCAATCCTGTTGAAAATGTCTAATCCTATCACTCACATTATAATTGCCTGATTTTGTATTGTCTCTATTGATATCTTCTTTCTTATATTTTTTCCAGTTCATCATTGTGACTGACTCTTCACATGTGCTGACATTTACATTCACTCTATAACCAAAACCCTATTGCTAAAGAACATTTGGTCCAAATTTTATACTCACTCTTCTTCCTAAACCTACCGACTATCCTATTTTGAGTGGATGTTCTCTTCTACAATCAATCATCCAAGGTCCAAGGTCCTATGCCATGGATTATCGATTTATCTGAGACAATTTTGCAGAACGTAATTAAAAGCTAAATATCCCAAACAAGGGCCTAATCCCCTTGTGGACTTCAAATCTTACCTAGATTTCTGTTTTCATACTTATATTTCAGCTGTATATTCTTGTAAATATGGCAGTTTTCCAATACCATTATTCATCCAGCAGAATGATTACTAACCCAAATCGAACATGTTATTAACCCTAAACATACACTGTTCCCTCAATTTAACTTTACAGAAGAGCAGGTACAGAGTTCATCTTACAATACAGGAATTTAGGGTATCTTCCACCTGCTGAGAACCTTTGAGGTTCCATGTAGATTTGATCCCTGAAGAAGATGTAGGCAGCAATGAAGGACCTGAGAGAGCAAAAGTCATCTTCCATGGGAAACAACCTTTTAAGGATGAAGGGTTGTGTCTGAATAAGCCTTTCTCTTCTTAATGTAGAGAAGAAGGACCAAACCAGGCCTGTGTGGAGAGATGTTCCCGCAAACTGGTGTGGCCAATTTGGAAAGCAGTATGGAGATTCTGGGGAAGGCTGGGAATGGAACAACAATTTGACCCAGCTATTGCCCTTTTTGGATTATTCCCTTAAGACCATAAAATAGTGTACTACAGGGATACTGCCACATCGATGTTCATAGCAGCACAATTCACAATTGCTATACTGTGGAACCAACACAGTTGTCCTTCAGTAGATGAATGGATAAAAAAAAATGTGGCTTCTATACACCCTGGAGTATTACGCAGCACTAAAAAATGACAAAATCATGGAATTTGCAGGAAAATGGATGGTACTAGAGCAGATTATGCTTAGTGACGCTAGTCAATCCTAAAAAACAAATACCAAATGTCTTCTTTGATATAAGGATTGCAACTAAGAACAGAGCAGGGAGGAAGAGCAGGAAGAAAAGATTAACATTAAACAAAGATATGAGGTGGGAGGGAAAGGGAGAGAAAAGGGAAATTGCATGGTAATGGAAGGAGACCCTCATTGTTACACAAAATTACATGTAAGAGGTTGTGAGGGGAATGGGAAAATAAACAAGGAGAGAAATGAATTAGAGTAGATGGGGTAGTGAGAGAAGATGGGAGGGGAGAGGAGGGGGGATAGTAGAGTATTGGAAAGGTAGCAGGATACAAAAGTAACTAATAGGGCATTATGTAAAAATGTGGATGTGTAACCGATGTGATTCTGCAATCTGTATTTGGGGTAAAAATGGGAGTTCATAACCCACTTGAATCTAATGTATGAAATATGATATGTGAAGAGATTTGTAATGTTTTGAACAACCAATAAAAGAAAAAAAGTAGCAATATATATGCCAATCGAAATTCATCATGAAATATATATAATCCACAGATGCAAAAATATTCATTTACTGAACATGGATTTATGTATAATGTTATTCAACTTGGAAGCTCACCCATAGGTTGAATTTTCAGTTCCAACAGCGTTTAGGAGGAGTGATCTCTTCTCACAATTTGTATCTGCCAATTCAGCCACCTCACAAGTATATACGTGTGATACCAGATAGGATTTTCTATGTGCATATAAAAATACATGCACCGTATAGACTACAGTGAAAGGGAGACAGGAATTCACATATTTGTTAACTTTAAAAACACATGTAGAGTTATTTCAACAAAAAATTGACTAGATTTATAACTCCTACACTATATAATGCAAAAGGCAATTCCAACTACACAACATGCCTCCTCTGAACTGCTTGTATTTCTATTCTTTTTGGGTTATTTCTCACCATCATATTAAGATTATTAGTCAGAGTCCAGTAGGGTAGGGGTTAATGTCAGGGATTCAGTATTTCAAATGTTAAATTGGAAAATGACTCCAATGTGTATGTAAACATGTGCTACACAAAAATCTTCCCACTCACATCCAGAGAAGTGCCATGATATTACCTTCGCCCCAAGTAAGACACAATAAGAGGAGAAAAGTGTGAAAATCTGTGATTATGTATCTGAATGGAATATGCTCGGGAGTTCACAACCTTGGAGGTGGTAGAGGAGCTTCCAAAAGTAAGGGACAGGGTAAACACTCCACCAACATGGAGCTCTGCTGGCCTATGACTTCTTGGGAAACTGCCTCTGAGGTTGGACACTTGAAATATATGTTGTTGTCATGAGCTTTAGCTTCCTTTGTAGTGAGACCATCAAATCTGGGTCTGCATCTATGTGACCTGGAAGACATGGTTTCTTATATTCCAATGAACCTGAGGCAGCAGTGCTGAATTCTCTCTTTGTAGGTAAACTGTGGCCACAGGAAGCCAAGTGTCTCCTGGTGGGGACTGTGAAGACATTTGGTCATCCTTCACATTTTGTGGTGCTTCTTGCTGCTGCACTGGGAATATGGTTTTTGCTTCACAAAATACAAGGAGTTCAACTGGGACAGAGTGCTGGAGAGAGTTCTGTAACGTGTGTTGTGACTCATTTATTTGTTGGTTTTTCCTTTTTTTTTTTTTTTTGAGGAATGACCACCAGGCGATGAATTTCCCTCTTAAAACTGCTTTCATTGTGTCCCGTAGATTCCGATATGTTGTGTCTGTGTTTTCGTTTATCTCTAAGAATTTTTTGATTTCCACCTTTATGTCTTCTGTAACCCATTGATCATTCCGTAACATATCGTTCATTTTCCATGTGATGTAGGACTTCTTCTTCCTTCTTTTATCATTGATTTACATTTTCATTCCATTATAGTCAGAAAAAATGCATGGTATTATCTCCACCCCTTTATATTTACTGAGGGTTGCCCTATGGCATAATATATGGTCTATTTTTGAGAAGGATCCATGTGCTGCTGAAAAAAAGTATATCCATTTGATGATGGTTGGTATATTCTATATATTTCAGTTAAGTCTAGGTTATTGATTGTGATATTGAATTCTATATTTTTTTAATTCAACTTTTGTTTGAAATATCTGTCCAATGGTGAGAGAGCTGTGTTGAAGTCACCGATAATTATTGTGTTGTTGTCTATTTGATTCCAGAACTTGAGGAGAATTTGTTTTATGAAGGTCGCAGCACCATTATTTGGTTCATAAATATTGATAATTTTTATGTCTTGTTGGTGAATGATTCCTTTTAAAGTTATATAATATCCATACTTATCCCTTTTGAATAACTTAGTCTTGAAGTCGATTTTATTCTATGTGAGGATGGCCACCCCTGGTTGCTTACGAGGACCGTGTGCATGGTATATTTTTTCCCAACCTTTCACCTTCAGCCTGTGTATGCCTTTTCCATTCAGATGTGTCTCCTGGAGGCAACATATTGTTGGATTTGTTTTTATAATCCAAGTTACCAGCCTATGTCGCTTTATTGGAGAGTTCAACCATTAAGGTTTAGAGTTACTATTTATATATGGTTTGTACTGCCAGCCATTTTGATTATTTATTTTTTTTTAATTTAGTTTGTTTCTCCATGATTAGCTTTTCCCCCGCCCTCTGTTATTACTGAGGCACTTCCCAGTGATAGTTTTGGTTGTTGTTTTTCATTTCTTCCTCATGTAGTGTTTTGCTCAAGACACTTTGCAATGCTGGTTTTCTGGCTGCAAATTCTTTTAGCTTTTGTTAATTATGAAATATTTTTATTTTGTTGTTGTACCTGAAGCTTAATTTTGCTGGATACAGAATTATTGGTTGGCATCCATTGTCTTTCAGTATTTGAAATACATTGTTCCAGGATCTTCTCGCTTTTAGCGTCTGTGATGAAAAATCTGTTGTTAACCTTATTGGTTTACCCCTGAATGTCATCTGCCTCCTTTCTCATGTACCTTTTAATAATTTCTCTTTGGTCTGTTTATTGAATATTTTCGTAACAATGTGTCTTGGCATTGGTCTACTGTGATTTTGTGTGCTCGGTGTCCTGTATGCATCTACAATTTGTATATCCGTTTCCTTTTTTATTTCTGGAAAGTTTTCTAAAATTATTTCATTCAGCAGGTTACTCATTCCCTTGGTTTGAATCTCTGTACCTTCCTCTATCCAGATGACTCATAAGTTTGTTTTTTTTATGTTATCCCATATCTCTTGGATGTTTTTCTCATGATTTTTTAACAGTTTTTTGGAGTTGGCTAGACTCCTTTCAAGATGATATATTTTTTCTTCATTATTTGACATTCTGGCTTCTACTTGCTCCACTCTGTTAGTGATACTCTCAATTGAGTTTTTAATTTGGTTTATCGTTTCCTTCATTTCTAGAATTATTGTTTGATTTCTTTTATAATCTCTATCTCCTGATAAAGACGCTTAACTTCTTCTTTTATCTGTTTATGTAATTCATTTTCAATGTGTTCTTTCACTGTTAGGAATTGCTGTCTCGTATCCTCTTTAAGGTTCTATTCCATCTGTCTAAGGTATTCCTTGAGTTCTTTATATGACCATTTTCCTGATGATTCTAGGTCCTCCTGATTATTTATGTTGTCCTTCATTGTTTGTACACATTTTCATCCTTGCTTTTTTATGCTGCTAATGTTACTTCTTGTTCTGTTTGACTGCTGAGTTACTGCTTACTCTTATAAATTTATTTGAAGCTTGGGAGGAAAGATAGTAGTAGGAATGGGAAGAAGTCACTAAAGAGAATGAGAGTAGGCAGGTAGAATTCAAGGAAGGGAGAATAAGAAAATTGAAAAGAAATGAAAAGACAAAAGAAAAAAAATAGAAAATAAAGAAAGAAATAAAATTTTTTAGAAATAATAATGATAATTATAAAAATGAAAATTAAAATTTAAAAGAATCATAAAATAATAAATTTTAAAAATTTTAAAAAATAAAAACATTAAAAAAAGTTAAAGAACAACAACAAAAAAATGAAAATGAAAGAAAAAGAAGAAAATAAAAAGAAAAAAATAATAATAATACATGCAGTAATAGAGTTCAATTAACTTCTCTTCCAGTAGGTGGAGCTGTGTGCATTGGGCCAAGCTTCTCCTCTCAATAGGTGGGAAGCAATCACTGTGCAGCAACTCTTTATCCCAGAATGGGCGGATCTCCAATCCTGAGTGTCTAGGGCCTTCTCTTTTGTTTCCTCAAGCCAGGCCCCCCAACCTGTGACGCTCACCACAATACTATGTAATGTTTTGAACAACCATTAATAAAAAGTTTTAAAAAAAGAAAACTAAATTCAGTGAATGATGCACGCGAATCCTAATATTTCTACAGTAACTGACTCAGTTTAACATCAATGCAAGTCGATTCCTATGGGACATGATATGTATTTTGCTGTTCATTTGTATTCAACACTGGTACACTACTATTTCATCAGTTTATGCACATCATTGGATATATATTTCATCCACAATTTAGCAAATTTATAGGCATTTGTTTCACTTTCAATCACTTCCTGCTTCACAACTCATGTATTCCTCCATATTTTTTGACTGGTCTTTTCATGAGACTTCTTTCCAAACACATTATTTTCGATTTCCATAATCACTTTTGAAGCAAAACTCACACACACTTCATGATAAACAATAACCCTAAGATTACCATTAGATATATAACTGGTTGGAATGAATGATTGTATGTCAATATATGATATCTTATATATTTTCAGATATCAATTCAATCCATTATTTAAAGTGGAACCAGTTAGATTATTTATTCACAGTATATTCTATTCATCCATTATCTCTATATTCATTGACACAGGGTACACCACTTTGTACCCCCAATACTAATTTATATGTCTTCAAATATTGCTCCCAGAAATGGTGAAAGAAATACTCATATCACATGATCCACAGATACATTTTATCACAATAATTTTCTGGGCAGAAAATGCAAAGGTCACACTTATGATTGTACCAAAGCCTAAATGGAAAGTGAACATGGATTACTAAAAACATCCATGTCCAGGTTGCCTACTGCTTTCAAATGTTATTCCTATTGGTAACTACATATTTTTTTTCTTCCTAAGATTATGCATTCGATCTTAACCATGTTGAAAATGTCTAATCCTATCACTCACATTATAATTGCCTGATTTTGTAATGTCTCTATTGATATCTTTTTTCCTATATTTTCTCCAGTTCATCATTGTGACTGAGTCTTCACATGTGCTGACATTTACATTCACTCTATAACCGAAACCCTATTGCTAAAGAACATTTGTTCCAAATTTTATACTCACTCTTCTTCCTAAACCTACAGACTATCTTCCTAATCCTACTGACTCTCCCAATTTGAGTAAATGTTCTCTTCTACAATCAATCATCCAAAGTACAAGGTCCTTTGCAATTGTATATCGCATTATCTGAGACATCTCTGCAGAATGTAATTCAAAGCTAAGTATCCAAATCAAGGGCCTAATGCCCTTCTGTGCTACAAATCTTACATAGATTTCTGTTTTTGTACTTATATTTCACCTCTATAATCTTATAAATATTGCAGGTTACCAATAGCAGTAATCATCCTGCAGAATGATTTATAACCCAAATCGAACAAGGTATTAACCCTAACCATACACTGATCCGTCAATCTAACTTTACAAAAGGGCAGGGTCAGAGTTCATCTTAAAATACAGGAATGTAGGGGATCTTCCACCTGCTGAGAACCTCAAAGGTCCATGCAGATTTGATCCCAGGGAAAGATGCAGGCAGCTATGAAGTACCTGAGAGAGCAAAAGTCACCTTCCATGGGAAACAACCTGGTAAGGATGAAGGGTAGCTTCTGAATAAGCCTCTCTCTTCTTAATGTAGAGAAGATGGACCAAACCAGTCCTGTGTGGTAAGCTGTTCCCGGATGCCTATGGTTGATATACCATTCTAACTTGTGAAAGTATCACAGGAAGTAGGGGCAACCTCCATCATAGGACCATTGGAAGGAACTGTTAGGACAAAGTGGTTGCCAAAGCAGTGACCTCATTAAGATATTGAAGGAAGTAACCTCACCTTACTTCTTTGGTGATGGAAGTCTCAGATCCGGGAAGCCAGGCACCAAGAGCCAGTCCCAGTCCCAGTCTCAGTGTTCTCACTTGTTTGGATTTACCAAGGACAGAGTCAGTCTTTCTTGGTACCTACTGATGTGAGGATGGCCAAATGTCAGGAAAGCTCTGAAGATGGGCCTTTCCTGAGAAACCAGGTAGTGGATCACCGCTGGCTCATGAAAACTTCACAGAGTTGGCCAAGGAGACCAGATCTGACACAGGACAGGCCATTTCAGCAAAACATAGTATGGCCCACCATTCAGAGGACACTCCCGATAGTTACAGACCTACTTGGGGGAAGGAGGTGCCTTTGTGGGTTTGGGTGTGGGTTTGAGGTTTTGTCTCATGTTCTAAGAATAGTTAGGAAAGGTGGTTTGTTTGGTTTGGAGTTAACTGTTTCTGGTAAGACGTTTCGCAAGGCGAGTGTTTCTTTATCTGTGCATCCACTGTGTCCGTGGTTGTAGACATTAGAAAAGAGAATGCATCAATGGATGTGTCCTGTCTAGTAGAAAGCATTCCAGGATTTATCTTGTCCAGTGTATGAATGGACTGCGGCTTGACTTATGGATGGGCAACATCTACTATCTTCCTAAGTTCCTGTTTTCTTCCTGAAAACTGATCACTCTCAGAATAGGCTCACGATTTTGTTTCCATGATTTGTACCACCTCCAAGCTCTGTGCTTACCAATTGTTCTGTTGCCCTGAATGTGAGGAAGGTCTTTTCTTCAGGCCAAACCTTTGTGAAGCATGAAGAAAACAGTTTTCAAATGGAAATGAAAGGGCATCACCTGTGGCTCTTTACTTAATTTCTTTGGAAAGGGATGTGTCTGAATCAGATTTTTGGCCCTGTGTGAGGTTATGTCTTAGATTCTCAGCACCTGAAGGATCTAAAAAAAAGATCCAATGTGTGCATCTAAAACAAAAATTGCCAAAAGAGCAGTCATTGTGAATGAAGTCTCTTGCCTACCTCTGTAAGGTTCCTGACCTTCATCAAGTGAGACTAGTGATCATTTGGGTAAAATGAGTTCCTCAAAACCCTGCAGAGGCTAGCCCATAGGTGCTTGGTTTTTCTCATGACTCCAATTCACATAAAGAATCTAAACCCCACAGTCAATAGGCCTCAAATTGGAGAAGCAGTGCCGTATTAACGAGTATTAGGGATTAACGTATTAGGGATTCTTTGGGTCAAATGAGTTCTTCAAAGTCCCGCAGAGGTTCTTGTGTTTTCTCATGACTCCAAATCACATAAATAATCTATACCTAAAAGTCAGTAGGCCTCAAATTGGAGAAATAGAGAAGTATTAACGGCAGGCTTATTTGATCACTCGTGGTTCACAGGAAGGGTGTCCAGGCCACCTTGAATATTGGCAAATGAGGGGCAAGGGAGTTTATTTTGGACACTGTCTTTGGCTGTGCCCCTTATGGAAAACTCCTGGCAAAGGTTACGATGAGTGACTATATGGAAGAAGATGAGGGCCATGTGGGAGAGTTTTGGTTTTAATTTTGGTCATTTGTGAGGCGGTTGGAAGAAATGACTTGGTCCACCAGGGCTTGAACTCTGGTGTGATTCCCCTTAGAGACTGGGTTTTGGAACTGACCTCAGAGAAGTATTGCAATGAATTTTGTTGGGATTTTAGGAGGCCACGCATGAGAGTCGCCCTTGGAAACTGAGATCTAGACCCAGGGTGGCTTTCCTCAGATCACTGGGAATCTCAGCCAGGATATCACATGATTTTATTCTGAAAGACTTCTGTACCATAGTTGAGAGTCAAAACACACACGTACCTCACATTGTAGACCTCAATGGGCCTGGCTTCATGTGTCCATTTGGCCACTCTTTGGGAAGACTTGCCTGTGAGAGTTCTCCAGAGCATTCACTGAAATGAGCTTCCTCAACATTTAATGTTTTCTGAATGAATTGAAACCAAAAGTGCCTCCAACTTCATCCTTGAAAAATGGCTAGAAAAATACCATAAAATTTTGGAAATTCATTGGAGAAGCTTTGTATGTCCTGTTGCTGATCATGAGGGTACCAGACAGTGCCTTGAATTACTGGGCTTCATGAAAATGGTGTAGAACAGAGATTTCAGTATGTTGGAGCCTGCTGAGTAGTGGGCCTAGAGGAGTGGTGGGCAGGTGTGTGAAAGAACATCAGTGGTAGGGCCATGAGGATCTACCATTGGATTCCAAATGGCTTTTGACTGACATGGTGCAGCCAGCAGACCCTTATATGTAAAGGCATCTTGTTATATGGAGAGGTTTCACGGCAATGTTCAGAATGAGGTTGATATGGACAAGGCGGCAATGGGACAAGATATGAGGGATAGAGCCTGGTTGGTGCATTCTCTCGCAGACTCTGACCCACCACTCGTGACAGAACTCCCTCCAGCACTGTGTCCCAGTTGAGCTCCTTGTATTTTGTGACGCAAATACCAAACTCCCAGTGCTGCAGCAAAAATACCACAAAACGTTGAGGAGGAACAAATGGCTTCACAGTCCACACGGGGAGACACTTAGTCTCCAGTGGTCACAGTTGACCTACAAAGAGAGGATTCTGCACTGCTTCCTCATGTTTATTGGAAAATAAGAAACCCTATTGCTAAAGAACTTTTGGTCCAAATCATATACTCACTCTTCTTCCTAAACGTACCGACTATCTTTCAAATCCTAATGACTATCCTTTTTTGAGTGGATGTTCTCTTCTACATTCAATCTTCCAAGGTTCAGGTCCTATGCCATTGTATATCAAATTTTCTGAGACATCTGTGCAGAACATAATTCAAAGCTAAGTATCCCAATCAAGGGCCCAATGCCCTTCTGGCCTTAAAATCATACCTAGATTTCTGTTTTCATTCTTATATTTCACCTCTATATTTTTGTAAATATCGCAGGTTCCCAATAACATAATTCATCACAGAGAATATTTCCTAACCCAAATTGAACCTGTTATTAACCCTAAATATACACTCTTCCCTCAATCTCATTTTACTGAAAAGCAGGGACAGAGTTGTTCTTAGAATACAGGAAAGTACGGGACCTTCCACCTGCTGAGAACCTCAAAGGTCCATACAGAAATGATACCCAGAGAAGTTGTAGGCAGGTACGAAGGACCTGAGAGAGCAAAAGTCATATTCCATGGCAAGCAACCTGGTCAGGATGAAGCAATGTGTCTGAATCAGCTTTTCTCTTCTTATTGTAGAGAAGATGGATCAAACCAGCCTGTGTGGAGAGCTGTTCCTGGGTGCCTATGGATGATATATCATTCTAACTTGTGAAAGTGTCACAGAAAGTAGGGGAAGCCTCCATCTCATGGGACCCTTTGAAGCAACTCTTAGGACAATGTGGTTTCCAAGGCAGTGGCCTCATTCAGTTCCAAAGAAAGTGACATGCCTCATTTCCTTGGTGATTGAACTCTCTGAACTTGGTATCCAAGAAGCCAGGCACCAAGAGGCAGTCCAAATCCCAGTCCCAGTGGGCTCACTTGTTTGGATTTTCCAAGGACAGAGTCAGTCTTTCTCGGTAACTACTGCTGTGAGGATAGCCAAATGCCAGGAGAGTTCTGAAGAGGGACATTTCCTGAGAAAGCAGGTAGTGGCTCAACACTTTGTTCCTGACAACTTCACAGAGTTAGCCAAAGAAACCAGATCAGAGACGTGGTTTGTTTGGTTTGGAGTGAACTGTTTCTAGTAGATTCTTTTACAAGGTGAGTGTTTCTATGTCTGTGTATCCCACTGTGTCCCTGGTTGTAGACATTAGAAAAGAGAATGCAACAATGGATGTGTCCTGTCTAGTAGAAAGCTTCCCAGCATTCATCCTGCCCAATTTATGAATGGAGTGTGCCTTGCCTTATGGATGGGCAACACCTACTACCTTCATAAGTCCCTGTTTTCTTCCTGAATTCTGGCCACTCTCCAGAATACACTCATGGTTTTCTGTCCAAGGTATGTACCAACTCCAAGGTCTGTTACATGACCATGTACTGGATAGCTGAAGGGAATGGCCAGCATATCAAAAAACTCAGATATCCGTGTGACCAGGAAAATCTCAGTGTATAAACCTGCTTTGGGCCTTTTGCTTACCTATTGTTCTTTTGCCCTGAATGTCAGGAAAGTCTTTGCCTCAGGCCACCCCTTTGTGAAGCCTGAAGAAAACAGTTTTGAAATGGAAATGAATCGCATCACCTGTGGCTCTTTCTTAATTGCTTTGGAAAGGGATGTGTCTGGATCAGGCTCTTGGCCCTGTGTGAGGCTGTGGCTTAGATTTTCAGCACCTGATGGATCTAAAGAAAGATCCCATGTGAGCATCCAAAACCAAAATGGCAAAAAGTTTAGTCATTGTTAATGAATTCTATTGCCTACCCCTTTTAGGTTCCTAAAATCCATCAATTGAGAATAGGGATCCTTTGGGTCAAGTAAGTTATTCAAATCTCTGCAGAGGACCTTGGTTTTCTCATGACTCCAATTCACATAAAGAATCTAAACCCCACAGTCAGAAGGCCTCAAATTGGAGAAATGGAACAGTATTAAGGGCAGGCCTATTTGATCACTTCTGGTTCACAGGAAGGGTGTCCAGGCCACCCTGAATTTAGGCAAATGAGGTGCAAGGGAGATTATTTTGGACATTGTCTTGGCCTGTGACCCTCATGGAAAACTCCAGCCAGAGGTTATGATGAGTGTCTATATGGGAGAAGATGAGGGCCATGTGGGAGTGTTTTGGTTTTAATTGTTTTTATTTAAGTCGTGGTTGGAAGAGTTGACTGGATCCACCTGGGCTTGAACACTGGTGTGATTCCCCTAGAGACTGAGTTCTGGAACTGACCTCCAAGAAGTATTGCTGTGTATTGTGTTGGGATTTTAGGAGGCCACGCATGAGATTCGCCCTTGGAAACTGAGATCTAGGCCCAGGGTGGCTTTCCACAGAGCACTGGGAATCTCAGGAATGATATTACATGATTTTATTCTTAAAGACGTGGCAGCCATTGTTGCAAGTCAAAACACACATGGACCTCACATTGTAGACCTCAATGGACCTGGCTTCATGTGACCTTTTGGCCTGTCTTTGGGAAGCCTTGCCTGTTAACGTTTTCTAGAGCTTTCATTGAAATGAGCTTTTTCTCCATTTAATGGTTCCTGAGTGAATTGAATCCCACAGTGCCTCCAATGTCATCGTTGAAAAATGGCTAGATAAATACCATTAAATTTTTGAATTCCCATGACCAGGTCGCACTGGAGAAACTTTGTATGTCCTATTGATGATCATGAGTGTATCAGACAGTGCCTTGATTGACTGGTGTTCATGAAAATGGTGTAGAAGAGAGATGCCAGTAATTTGGAACCTGATGAGTAGTCGGCCTAGAGCAGTGGAGTGCAGGTGTGTGTTAAAACGTCTGTGGTGGGGTCATTTGGATTTGCATTGGCTTCCAAATGGTTTGTTACTGACATAGTGTAGCCTCTAGATCCTTGTATGTAAAGGCATCTTGTTATATGGAGAGGTTTCAGTGCAATGTTTAGAATCAGATTGCTATGGTCAAGGGGGCAAGCTATGTGGGATAGAAGCCTGGTTGGTGCATTCTCTTGCAGACCCTTACCCACCACACATGACAGAACTCCCTCGAGTACTGTGTCCCAGTTGAACTCCTTGCATTTCGAGAAGCAAATACCAAACTCCCAGTGCAGCTACAAGAAACACCACAAAATTGGAGGATGATTAAATGTCTTCACAGTCCACACTGGGAGACACTTAGCCCCCATTGGCAACAGTTTACCTACAAAGAGAGAATTCAGCACTGCTGCCTCATATCCATTGAAAAATATGAAACCATGTCCTCCAGGTCACATAGATGCAGTCCCAGATTTGATGGTCTCAATAGAAAGGAAGCTAAAGCTCCTGAAAACAACATATATTACAAGTGCCCAACCTCAGAAGCAGTTTCTCAAGAAATCTTTATGCCGGCAGAGCTCCATGTTTGTGGAGTTATTACCCTGTTCTTTGCTTTTGGAAACTCCTCTACCACCTTCAAGTTTGTGAACTCCTGAGCATTTTCCATTCCAGATGTGTATTCACAGATTTTCAAATCTTCTCTAATTGTGTCTTACTTGGGGTGAAGGTAATGTCAAGGCATTGTTCTGAATGAAAGTGGGAAGATTTTGGGGTAGCACATATTTGCATACACATTGCATTCTTTTTTCAGTTTTCCATTGGAAATACTGAATCCCTGACTGTCAGGGGTAGAAGGAATTCTCCTTCAAAGAATAGCCTGACACTTACAAGAAACAACACCCATGGAGACATCATCTCTTGGAGACATCATTTAGCCATCTGTGCCCCTGAGACATCCTGTGGCCATCTGTCTTCCTGAAATATCCTGAGGTTATCTCACCTTGTGTAGACATCCAGGAACTGCCGATAAGAGAGCTTTCCCATCTCCAGCATATAAAATCCCCTGTGTGAACAATGTATTTTGAAGGTTGATCAGAACTCCTGTCTTGTCTTACTGTCATCTCTCGTGTCTCTTGTCCCTTCATTCCTCCCTATCTTGGTTCGCTGCCCACGTTGATGTGTCCTGCCAGCCGGGACATCTGGCGCCCACTGACTGGGGCTCGAGCCTTTGAGTCATAGGGAACCCCGTCCTCCTGGAAAACTTGGTCAAGCGGAGCTCACAATTGCCTCAGCAGACACCACCGAGAGACAGATCCAGGAGGAGAGTGGGGATGACGCACGGGGAGTGACCCACCATGGGTCAAGCAGTTTTGTCACATGATTTGTATTTGTCGGGTCTCAAGGATTCCTTCAAGACATGGGGGGCACGTGTTAAGAAAAAGGACTTAAAATTTTTCTTTTCATACATAGGGGAATTGTGTCTATGATTTCACCTTGAAGGGACCATTAATGGTAAAAGATGGCTTAGAGTAGGAGACTGTTTAAAAGATTATTATGAATCCTTTGGACAAAAAAATTGCCTGTTCCCACCTTTTCTTACTGGAAATTAATTAATGAATTTCTTAAAAGTTCACCCTTTGACAATGGTACCTTAAAACTTTTCAGGATTAGGAAAGAGACTATGCAAAAGACCTCTCGTCCCCCCTCGCATGCCCATCAGTTAGTATAGACATAGACCATTCTCAGTCTCCCCAGGACCCTGGAAACCTTCCTGGTCCCCCTCAAAATACCACCCTAATGAATAGGGCTCCAATGGTTACCAACCGCCTTTATCCAGTTTGAAATCCTGGAGACACATTGACCCCTGGGGAGAAGGCTAACTTGGAGAAGGAAGCAACTCCCTATGATACAGAAGACCTGCCACTGCTTAGGACCCAGCCACAGCCTATAGGACTTACACATCCACCTCCCTCCTATATCTCTCCTGCTTTTTGTGCTCTGGCCCTTCAGGGGCCAAATCCCCCCACCAGATATTTTTTCCCCAATTCCCTTGCCTAACCTGGCTCCCTTGGGAGAGTCTCTCCAACATAGACTGGAAGAGATCCAAGTTTAAAAAGAATTAAGATCCCTTGACTCTGAGCTTTATTCATTAGCCTTATTGCTGGAGTCAACACAAGCTGGCCCAAAGTGGTCTAATACAAAGGCTAAGCCACTCCATTGGACTGTTCTCACTTTTCAGTCACCCTCAGTTAGATAGTTAAGCCTGCCCAGGTTGATGTCAAAGACTTAGACGAGGATCAAGAGGAGGAAGCGGGGGAAATGGATCAAGGAGATCAGGACTCAGAGGATGAGGACTTCATCCCTAGGCAAGAAGGAACCCAGAGTGTCTACAAAACATTAAGCCTGCGTTTTCTTGAAAAAACTTAAAAAGTCTTGTGCTCACTATGGACCCATTGCACCCTACACGTAGGCTTTATTAGAAAGCTACATGACACAATGTCTTACTCCCAAAGATTGGAAATTTTTAGACCAAGCTACCCTCAATGCCGCAGACTTCCTGTTATGGAATGCAGATTTCAAAGAGCACTGTCAGGAAAGTGCTCAGAAAAATTTAACTAAGCCCTCCTCTAATTCCTGGACTTATGTTAAGCTAGTGGGCAATGCGCCTTTTGACACTAAAACTTAACTGGCACGTTTCCCTGCTGGACTTTTGACACAGATTCAGATGGCTGGCTTACATGCTTGGAGACGCCTCCCTCCAAAGGCCTCTGCTACGACTTCCCTGGCAAAAATTCGACAAGGGCCCGACAAGCCTTATAGCGACTTTGTTCCCCGGCTTAACCTAGCTGCGGGATTCTTGCTTGGACCAAGTGAAAGCGAAAGCACCTTTGTAAAACATCTTGCCTTTGAAAATGCCAACCTGGCATGTCAGGATGTTCTTCGACCACATAAGAAAAAAGTGAAACTTTCTGACTTTATTGGACTCTGTGCAGGGTTGGGTGTAGCCCTTGCCATGGGTCTCACCCTCGGTGCCGCCTTTACCAAGGCCTTTCACAATCCTGGCTCACGTAGTTGCTTTACTTGTAAACAACCTGGCCATTTTGCACATGAGTGTCCGACAGGCAAACAAAGCCTAAGAATAGTGTCTTTTCAAACTGAGGCTAAACTGCCCCCAGCTACCCTTTGCCCTAGATGAGGTAAAGGTCATCACTGGGCCAGTGAGTGTAGATCTAAGACAAATGCCCTCAGCAGCCTATCTCAAAA
The DNA here is from genome assembly GCF_048772815.1 of Callospermophilus lateralis. NCBI lineage: Eukaryota > Metazoa > Chordata > Mammalia > Rodentia > Sciuridae > Callospermophilus > Callospermophilus lateralis. The sequence continues at coordinate 342,086 of NW_027512438.1, forward strand.
TCCTTCTCCACAATTGCCTCATTCCAATTAGCCACCCCAGGCAGCGCAGGATTGGACCTTTTTGCCGCCACCGATACAATATTAGACTCAATGCAAGGGCCCCAGATAATACCCACTGGAATTATGGGTCCCACTCCATCTCATATGTGTGCCCTTATTCTTGAAAGAGCCTCTACTACCTTACAAGGTGTTCAGGTCTTCCCTGGCATTAAAGATAATGATTTCACTGGAGAAATAAAAATACTGGCCACAGCTATTAATGGAGTTGCGGCCATCCCAGCAGGAACAAGACTTGCACAATTAATACTCCTTCCCTTGGATTCAGGAGGCACTTCCACCACTCAAACCTACCAAGGGGGACTACCTCCTTGGGCTCCTCTGATGTATATTGGGTTCAGCCCATTTCTCACAATAGACCCACCCTTATCTTACTTATTGAAAGAAAGGAATTCCAAGGAATTCTTGATACTGGAGCTGATGTCACAATTATTTCTCAAAAATACTGGCCAACAGGTTGGCACCTCACCCCATCCTTGACAGACCTTAAAGGGATAGGACAGTCAAAAAATCCTCTGGTCAGCTCTAGGGCTCTTAGCTGGACTGATAAAGAGGGTAATATGGGAACTGTCACTCCTTTCTTTGTTCCTGACCTTCATCTTAACCTATACGTCCGAAATATTTTGAGTCAAATGTAAGTTATTCTTTCCAGTCCCAATTCCATGGTGACTCATCAAATGCTTCATATGAATTTTGTCTCTGGTACAGGCATGGGGAGACTGAGACAAGGACTGGTTGAGCCTATACAACCCTTACAAAAAACAAATACATATAGACTTGGGTATTTGGATTTTTAGTGTTGGTCCCTGACGCTCCTGTACCCCATGCAGATAAAATTATTTGGGAGACTCAGACTCCTGTGTCGGTGGATCAGTGGCCCCTTACCCAAGAAAAATTGGAGGCTGCCTCCATGTTAGTGCAGGAACAGCTGGCAGCTGGCTATGTAGAGCCATCAAGCTCACCATAGAATAATTCTATTTTTGTTATCAAGAAAAAATCAGGCAAGTGGCGCCTTTTACAAGATTTATGTGTCATTAATAAAGTTATATGCCTGATGGGAGCACTACAGCCAGGCATTCCCACACCAGTGGCTATTCCCAAAAACTATTGTAAAATGGTTGTTGACTTAAAAGATTGCTTTTTTACCATTGCTTTACATCCTGAGGATAGACCCTATTTTGCCTTTAGTCTCCCTCACATTAATTTTCAGGGCCTTATGCACAGACTTCAATGGAAGGTTCTTCCCCAAGGTATGGCCAACAGCCCTAGTCTTAGCCCAAAATACGTTGCTCAAGCAGTAGACCCTGTGAGAGAGCAATGTTCACAAATTCATATTTTACATTAATTGGATGATTTGTCAATTGCTGCACCTAATATCCATGACGTTAATAATTGTTACCTGGACCTTTACAAAACCCTCATTACCTTGGGACTGCAGATAGCTTCTGATAAGGTTCAAACACAGGACTGTTATACCTATTTGGGCCTTAAACTTCAAGATAATCAGATTCAAATTCCTAAAATACAACTACGTGTGGACCATCTTCACACTCTTAATGATTTTCAAAAATTACTGGGGGATATTAAATGGCTAAGAACATATTTAAAATTACCCACTTGTGTACTTTTGTCCCTTAATTATATTTTGAGAGGTGATTCCCACCCCTCCTCCTCTCAAAAGCTTACACACGAGGCATTACAGGCATTAAACCAAGTCACAGAAGCCATTGCCCAACAGTTTGTTACACAAATTTCTTATAACCTTCCTCTGGTTCTGGTTATTTAACAAACTCCTCATACACCCACAGAAATAATTTGGCAGCGAGATCCACATTTTAAAAATAAAGGCTGCCCCTTGCTTTGGGTCCATTTACCCACCACATCCTCCAAGGTTATTACTGTTAATCTTGCTCAGGTAGCTTCTATTATTATTAAAGGTCATTTGATTCTCGACAACATTTTGGCAAAGAACCTCATAATAATTTAATTCCATATATGAAGGACCAAACCAAATTTTTAATACAGACATGGGATGAATGGGGTATTGCCCTATCAGGCTTTTGGGGAACAATTGATAACCACCTCCCCAATGACCCCCTTTTACATTTTGTCCAGTTACATCCATTTATTTTTCCCAAAATTACTCAAAAGGCTCCCATTCCTCAAGCCCTTAGTGTCTTTACAGACGGTTCCAGTAATGGCTGAGCACTCTTTGTTGTCAATACCCAGCCTACCATCTTTGATACTATCTATCAGTCAGCACAGGTTGTGGAATTGTTTGCCATAACACAAGTTTTTATAATATTTTTTGATAATCCTGTTAATATTTATACAGACAGTGCCTACATTGCTCATTCTGTGCCCCTGCTGGACATTTCCCCCACCATTAAGGCTTCTTCCAATGTGGTCTTTCTTTTTCATCAGCTTCAGCAGCTAATTCAGGCCAGACAACACCCATTTTTCTTAGAACACATCAGGGCACACTCTGATCATCCCAGGCCTCTAACACAAGGTAATGCCCAAGCTGATGCAGCAACTCGTTCCATCTTTCCAATTTTTGTGGGCTCCATTCAAAAGGCCACAGAGTTACACAATCTTCACCATCTAAATTCCAAGAGCCTTCAATTACTTTGTAAAATTACCATGCAACAGGCACGAGAAATAGTAAAAGCATGCCCAGGTTGCACTGTCTCCCTCCCCATTCAACACATGAGAGTTAACCCCCGAGAATTACTGCCCAATCAGTTTTGGAAAATGAATGTTACTCATTTTCCTGAATTTTAAATTACCAAATATATACACGTTTCTATATATACCTTCAGCGACTTTATTTTTGCATCACCACATTCAGGAGAGGCTACCAAATATGTTCTTTCTCCTCTTATTTCAGCCTTTTCCATAATGGGTAAACCAATAAATATTAAAACAGATAATTATCCTGCATATACCTGTGCCAAGTTTCAATAGTTTTGTGCTACCTTGCAAATTCGTCATACTACTGGAATTCCATACAACCCTCAGGGCCAAGGCGTTGTGGAACGTGCCCACCTTACCTTATAGACTTGGATAACCCTCCATAAGGCTTCCGCCCTTGTATTTACCACTCCCAGGCATTGCCTTAACCATGCCTTACTTCCCCTTATTTTTCTTACCCTAGACAGTGAAGGCCATTCGGCCGCAGACAGAAACTGGCATCCCTTGTCCAATTCTGTTCACCCACCTCTTATGTGGTGCAATTCCCTTACAAATAAATGGAAAGGTCCAGATCCTGTTCTCATCTGGGGACGAGGCTCAGCTTGTCTTTTGGACCAAGAGCAATCATCCCCAAGATGGTTACCAGAATGCCTGGTTAAACAGGTTAATGACTTACCTCAACACAGGGATGGAGGGCCTCCCCCTGAGGACAAATTTTGTTCTTTTTCAGATGCAGCCAACAATCTTTGTGAGGATCCTGATTTAGGCACTTCTGCTTAACAGGTTTGTACATGGAGGCCTTGGCCCTCCACGTTCCAACATCATGGTGTAAGTTTCTGGGCCCCCCTGTGAATGCAAGTGATGATCTTGGACTCAGGCTCCCACTAGTTGGACCGAGATTGCTGACTGCGTGACTAAGGTGGCTTACCTCCATGCCGAGGCTGACCATAAACTTGGAGGAGTTCATCAGCCTAAATGGGTATGTGTTAACAAGCCAAAGTTTATTCCCCCTAGTACAAGTAAAGCTCTCCAAAATTCTTCTGCAACCTGTTCGCATACCCAGGCGAGGCATAACTCTTGTTATGTGTCGCCCTCAATTTGTGTTAACAAGCAGGGAGAACAATTTTTTGAAGCCTCCCAAACTAAAACTCATGCAGCAGGGGGGACCACTATTCATTATACCTCCGTTCTATTTGACCAGGGAGTAGAAGGCAAATACACCAAGCTACAGTCAGCTGGTTGCCAAGGCCCTGTCGGTAAACCCTCCTGCTGGCCCATTAAGGCCCCTACAGGGGTCACTGATGGTGGAAGAACCACTGATGCTATCAAACATCCTCACATAATCAAACTTTTGAAACCCCAAATCCCTGAGCTCACATATCATCCCTTAATGTTGCCTAAATCTCAGCTCCCAGGTTTAGATACCAATACATTAGATATTTTGGAAACTACCTTCTACTTGCTTAATAATTCCAACCACACCCTTGCTGGTGATTGCTGGCTCTGCATGACAACAGGGGCAATTATGACTATGGCAGTTCCTATTAATTCTATCATAGACAATGATAATACATGCCAACCCGGATTTCCTTTTTAAGTACAACTTATAGGCACTATTACATTATGTCTTTTAGGCGCGATGCAGAATAACACCTATGATATTGATGTTGGAGTTACTTTCTTTGAAAATTGCTCAACATACAAAATTATTCCTCACCCACCCCAACTCTTTGTCCTCCCAATGGCAGAATTTTAATGGGTGGAGGAAACTTGGCCTTCCCCAGGCTTCCAGCGAATTGGACCGGTGGCTCTGTTCTTGCCTTATTACTCCCTGATATAACTATAGTCCCAGGAGATGAACCTCTACCCATTCCTAGCCTAGACACCTTAGTCAAAAGACACAGGCGGGCAATACAGGCCTTACCACTCATTGCCAGCTTTGGAATAACAGCTGCTGTGGGCACAGGTACACTGGCTTAGGCACAGCTATACACTCTTACCATCGCCTGTCTCAACAACTTATAAATGATGTACAAACTCTATCAGGAAAATTAAAGAACTGCAGGACCAAATAGACTCCCAGGCAGAAGTGTTCCTTCAAAAAGACGAGGCTTAGATTTGCTGACAGATAACCAGGGAGGTATTTGCTTGGGCTTAGGGGAACGATGCTGCTTTTATGCCAATAAATCAGGCATAGTATGCACTAAAATTAAGCACCTTCAATAAGATCTAGAAAGAGATGACGCGAACTATTTGAAAATCCCCTCTGGACTGGGCTTTATGGATTTCTACCCTACCTTCTTCCCCTATTAGGCCCTTTGTTGGGTTTACTTATAATTGGGTCCATAGGACCCTGCATTATAAACAGGCTGGTACAATTTATTAAAGAACAGATTAATATTTTGGCCTCTAAACCCATACAGGTCCATCATCGTCTGGAGATGGAAGACCGTGCTGCCAACATTTAAAAGGATGTTCTACCCTTCTCACAGGCTTATTTCTTAAGTTTACATCCCCACAGATCTCTCTTTCTTATATAAAAGTATGAGTAACAGCTCTGACCAACTATCTTCTGCCCTTGCCATAACGGTTCGTCCCCCATGGGCTCCTCCACTTGGCGGAGGATGCACCCATGGAGTGAGGATGTTATCCCAGTTCATTATTGTGATTGACTCTTCACATGTGCTGACATTTATATTCAATCTCTACGCAAAAGCCTATTGCTGAAGAAATTTTGGTCCCACTCCTATACTCACTCTTGTTTCTAAACCTACCAACTATCATCCTAATCCTACTTACTATCCCTTTTTGACTGGATGTTCTCTTCAACATTCAATCATCGAAGATACAAGGTCCTATGCCATTGTATATCGATTCATCTGAGACGTCTGTGCAGAATATAATTCAAAACTAAGTATCCCACTCAAGCGCCTAATGCCTTACTGGGCTTCAAATCTTACCTAGATTTCTGTTGGTTCCAATACCATTATTCATCTCGCAGAAGGATTCCTAACCCAAATCGAACATGTTATTAACCCTAACCATACACTGTTCGCTCAATCTCACTTTACAGAAGAGCAGGTACAGAGTTGGTCTTACAATACAAGAATGTAGGGGATCTTCCACCTGCTGAGAACCTCAAAGGTCCATGCAGAAATGATCCCTGGATAAGATGTAGGCAGCTATGGAGGACCTAAGAGAGCAAAAATCATCTTCCATGGCAAAAACCCTGGTCAGGACGAAGGGATGTGTCTGAAACAGCCGCTTTCTTCTTAATATAGAGAAGATGGAGCAAACCAGGCCTGTGTGGAGAGCTGTTCCCAGGTGCCTATGGTTGAAATACCATTCTTACTTTTGAAAGTGTCACAGGAAGTAGGGGCAGCCTCCATTTCATGGGACCCTATGAAACAACAGTTAGCACAAAGTGGTTGTCAAGGCAGTGACCTCTTTCAGTTTCTGAAGGAATTGACCTACCTAACTTCCTTGGTGTTTGAAATCTCTGAACTTGGGATCCAGGAAGCAAGGCATCCAGAGCCAGTCCCAGTCTCAGTCACATTGGGCTCACTTGTTTGGATTTACCAAAGATAGGGTCAGTCTTTCTTGGTACCTACTGATGTGAGGATGGCCAAATGCCAGGAGAGCTCTGAAGAGGGGCCTTTCCAGGGAAAGCAGATAGTTGCTCACCAATGGCTCCTGGCAACTTCACAGAGTTGGAAAAGGAGACAAGATCTGAGACCCTACAGGGCATTTCGGTGAAACAGAGTATGGCCCACCAGTCAGAGGACACTCCATATATTCACACACCTACTTGGGAGAAGGAGGTGCCGTTTGAGTATGGGTGTGAGTATGCGGTTTTGTCTCATGTTCTGAGAATAGATAGGAAAGTCGGTTTGTTTGGTTTGGAGTGGACTGTTTCTTGTATGTCATTTGACAAGGCAAGTGTTTCTATATCTGTGTATCCTACTGTGTCCGTGGTTGTAGACATTAGAAAAGACAATGCATCAATGGATGTGTCCTGTCTAATAGAAAGCTCCCATCATTCATCCGGCCCAATTTATGAATGGACTGCAGCTTGCCTTATAGATGGGCAAAACCTATTATCTTCCCAAGTTCCAGTTGTCTTCCTGAATTCTGGAAACTCTCCAGAATAGGCTCATGGTTTTGTGTCCAAGATATAAACCACTTCCACACTCTGTGAAATGGCCATGTACTGAATAGCTGAAGGGAATGGGGGCATCTCAGAAAACTCAGATATCATTGTGACCAGGAAAGTCTCAGAGGAGAAACCCTGCTTTGGGCCTTTTGCTTGCCTATTGTACTGTTGCCCTTAATGTCAGGATGGTTTTTGCCTCAGGCCACACTTTGTGAAGCGTGAAGAAATTAATTTTCAAATGGAAAAGAATGGGCATCACCTGTGGCTCTTTGCTTACTTGCTTTGGAAAGGGATGCGTCTGAATCAGCATCTTGGCCCTGTATGAGGCTGTGGCTTAAATTCTCAGCAACAGATGGATCTAAAGAAAGATCCCATGTGTGCATCCAAAAAAAATGGCAAAAAGTTCAGTTTTTGTGGATGAAGTTTCTTGCCTTTCTCTCTTAGTTTCATGACTTTTATCAAGTGAGAATAGGGATCCTTTGGGTCAAATGAGTTCTTGAAAGCCATGCAGAGGTGCTTGGGTTTCCTCATGACTCCAAATCACATGAAGAGTCTATACCTGACAGGCAGTAGGCCTCAAATTGGAGAAGCAGAGCAGTATTAAGAGCTGGCCTACTTGATCACTCCTGGTTCACAGGAAGGGTGTCCAGGCCACAATGACTTTAGGCAAATGAGGGGCAAGGGAGCTTTTTTTGAACACTGTCTTTGGATGTGCCCCTCATGGAAATATCCAGCCACAGTTTATGATGAGTGTATATATGGAAGAATATGAGGGCTATGTGGGAGTGTTTTGGTTTTAATTCTGGTCATTTTTGTGGCGGTTGGGAGATGACTGGGTCCACCGGGGTTTAAACTCTGGTGTGATTCCCCTTAGAGACTGTGTTGTGGAACTGACCTCAGAGAATTATTGCCATGAAATGTGTTGAGATTTTTGGAGGCCACACATGGGAGTCACCCTTGGAAACTGAGATCTAGACCAAGGGTGGCTTTCCACACAGCACAGGGAATCTCAGCAATGATATCATGTGATTTTATTCTGAAAGACTTGGCAGCCATAGTTGAGAGTCAAAACAAACATGGACCTCACATTGTAGACTTCTATGGGCCTGGCTTCATGTAACATTTGGCCACTCTTTGGGAAACCTTGCCTGTGAGAGTTCTCTAGAGCATTCATTGAAATGAGCTTCCTCACCATTTAACGGTACCTGAATGAATTGAAACACAGAGTGCCTCCAAATTCATCCTTGAAAAATGGCTACATAAATACCATGACATTTTTGAAATTCCCATGACCAGGTGGCACTGGACAACCATGAATGTCCTGTTGCTGATTTGAGTGTACCAGACACTGCCTTGATTGACAGGGTTTCATGATAATGATGTAGAACAGAGATGTCAGTAAGTTGGAGCCTGCTGATTAGTGGTCGTAGAGAAGTGTTGTGCACGTGTGTGTTAAAAAATCTGTGGTGCGGTCATGTGGATCTGCCATTGGCTTTCAAATGGGTTGTGACTGACATGGAGCAGCCAGCAGAACCTTGTATGTAGAGGCATCTTGTTATATGGAGAAGTTTCAGGGCAATGTTCAGAATCAGGTTGCTATGGACAAGGGGGCAAGCTATGTGGGATAGAAGCCAGATTGGTGTATTCTCCTGTAGACCCTGACCCACGACACGTGACAGAACTCCCTCCAGCAGTTTGTCCTAGTTGAACTTTTTGAATTTCGTGAAGCAAATACCAAACTCCCAGTGCAGCGGCAAGAAACACCACAAAAAGTGGAAGGTGACCAAATAGCTTCACACTCCACATGGGGAGACACTTAGCCCCCAGTGGCCACAATTATCTACAAAGAGAGAATTCAGCACTGCTGCCTAATGTTCATTGGAATATAAGAGACCATGTCCTCCAGGTCACATAGATGCAGACCCAGCTTTGATGGTCTCACTACAAAGGAAGCTAAAGCTCCTGACAACAACATATATTTCAAGTGCCCAACCTCAGAGGCAGTTTCTGAAGAAGTATTTAGGCCAGCAGAGCTCCATGATTGTGGAGTTTACACTGTCCCTTACTTTTGGAAACTGGTCTACCACCTTCAAAGTTCTAAACTCCTCAGCAATTTTCATTCCAGATATATATTCACAGATTTTATAACTCTTCTCCTCAAATTGTGTCTTACTTGGAGCGAAGGAAATGTCAAGGAATTGTTCTGGATGAGAGTGGAAGGATTTTTGTGTAGCACATGTTTGCATACACATTGGATTCATTTTCCAATTTTCCAATTGAAATACTGAATCCCTGACACTACCCCATACCCTACTAGACTCTGTGTACTAATCCTAATATGATGGAGAAAAATAATCCCCAAAAAATTGAAATACAAGCATTTCAAAAGAGGCCTGGTGTATATTTGGACTTGCCTTATGCACTGTATAGGGTAGGAGTTATAAATCTAGTCAATTTTTTGTTGAAATAGTTCTCCAGTTGTTTTTAAAGTTAACCAATATGTGAATTCCTGTGTCCCTTTCGCTGTAGCCTATTCAGCATATGTATTTTTATAAGCACATATACAATCCTACCTGGTACCACACGTACACTATTTTGTGGTTGCTGACTTGGCAGATACAAATTGTGAGAAGAGATCACTCCTCCTAAATGCTGATGGAACTGAAAATTCAACCTATGGGTGAGTTTCCTAGCTGAACAACATTATATATAAATCCATGTTCAGTAAAATGAATATTTTTGATCTGTGAATGATATATATTTCATGGTGAATTTCAATTGGCATATAGTGCTAATTTTTAATATCTGTATATATATATATATATATATATATATATATATATATATATATATATACTATCCAGATTTTTCAAAATATGAAATATATCTGTCTTATTATACATTTCCTAAATTCATTCATATTCATGTATGTGGATTTATAATTATCTTTTCACAAGATCATTCTCAGAAATATTCATCCACCTGAAATACATATTTGTTTCCTACTACTGAAAACTAACTTCAGTGAATGGTGTATACAAATCCTAATATTTCTTCAGTAACTGACCAAGTTTAACATCAATGCAAGTAGACTCCTATGGAACATGATGTGTATTTTGATGTTAATTTTTTTTCAACACTGGTGCATTACAATTTCTTTAGTTTATGCACATCATTGGATATAGATTTCATCCACAAGTTTGCAAATTTATAGGCATTTGTTTCACTTTCAATCACTTTCTACTTCAGAACACATATATTTCTTCATGTTTCTTGACTGGTCTTTTCATGAGACTTCTTTCCAAACACATTATTTTTGATATCCATAAGTACTTTTGAAGCAAATCTCACACACCCTACATGATGAACCATAACCCTAATATTACGATTAGATGTATAACTGGTTAGAATGAATGATTGTATATCAATATATGATTTCTTATATATTTTCAGATATCAATTCAATCCATTATTTAATGGGGAACCAGTTATATTATTTATACACAATATTGTCTATTCATGCATTATCTCTATATTCATAGACACAGGGTACACCTCTTTATACCCCCAATACTAATTTACATGTCTTCAAAATATTCCTCCTTGAAATGGTGGAAGAAATACTCATGTCACCTGACCTATGTATACATTTTATCACAGTAATATTCTGGACACAAAAAGCAAAGGTCACACTTATGATTGTACCAATGTGAAGGTTGGTCGAGCGTTGGAGTAAGAGACCACCAAGAGACTGTCACATGCAACAGCAAAGTGTTTATTGGGGGTCCAGCATGCTGTGGCTCAGAGCTCACTTGAATTTAGCAGAGAGCCCTGAGAACAGCTTAAGCAGAGCTTATATACTTTCCTTAGAGAGGGCAGGGAGTGAAATTTATTGATGGGTCATGGCAAGTGGGCGGTTTGTTTGCAAATGTGTGAGGGAGTACATTCTGCAGTTTGGCAATTGGGGACAGTACATTTGGGGAACAAGATAAGCAAACAGTTCTCAAGATTTCAACAGTGTTTTGTTAAGCATACAGAAAAACAGAAATTGACAAGTACCTATTTTATTATCCTTTCATTCCCCACTTCTTGTTCTGGTTACTTTTAATCATAAAAGTGATCATTGGGGGGTGTCACAATTCATGTCTGCTAGTCGGAAACATTGTTGTCTGATTACCATAAGTTTAACTTGTCCAATTTGAGCTTGGAGAAAAGAAACTACACGGTTGAGCATACAGGGCCCTACAGTTAGCAATAATATGAAGATTATTAAAGGACCTGCCAAGGCTGATAAAAGTGTAGTTACCCACGGGGACTGTGTGTACCAAGACTCAAACCACCCTTTTTGGGCCTCTGTCTCTCGTTGACACTCTTCAAGGCGTTTTTTTTTTTTTAATTTACTCATAGATTCTTTTACAACTCCAGTATCGTCAGCATAAAAACAATATTCTTCCCTCAATGCAGCACAAAGTCCCCTTCTCTCATGAAGAGAAGGTCCAAATGTCGCCTGTTCTGTAAAACTACTTCAGAGAGCGAGGTTAAAGATTCCTGTAAAGCTGTGATGGAGGTTTTTAATATCTTTAAGTTTTGGTCTATTGGTACTTGTCATTGGGTTATTTGTTGTGTCCCATGGACTAGGGCAGTGGTTCCTGTGCCCACCCCTGCAGCAACTCCTATTCCGAATAGGATGGCTAAAGTGAGGAATACAGCTTCCCAGCAGAACCGAGTTTTTTGCCCCCCTATTTGATTTTTAAATGAACCTGTTTAATGATAGAGCACTCTGGGAATCATCTGCACCATTACATAATTAATCACATCTGTTGACCATTTTATGAACCCATTAACAATGTTTAAGTATATAGCATTACACTTTTGTAGGGACAGACAAGGCAAGGCACCTAAGATAGCACCGAAGCTAGGGAAACAATCCTATTTGGTTGCAAACGGATTTAGAGGGCATTGCTTCTGTTGTAATCAATTAATCCGCTGAACCCCAAGTTTAGGTAGTTTCAGAATTTTGTACCCAACATGTAGGTAAAGTGGCTCAGAAGTTCACAGTCTGCAGAAGTTCACAAAAAGCTGTGTTTGTTTCTGTTTTATTTCCTCTGTTCTATGCAAGTTTAGTTTTTAAGGACACTTGGGAGGGGGAGAGATTTTGTCTTCTCTTTTTTTTTTCTCCCTGCCAGCTATTACCATGGAGCCCAGTTGGTAACTTCTTTATCTTAGAAATGTAGCCAGCTCTGTGAAGCCCCAGCTCAAGGCCAGAGGCCTTGTTCACATATTTTGTGAAAAACTAGTAAAGGGGTGTCTAGCATAGCAGAGCTGATTTTTCCAGCCCATGGTACGTAGAACAGGGCAACAAGAAAAGAGGAAGTTTATCTACATTGAACTCCTTCATTGGGACTCTTTTGCTAAAAGTCCTAAATTCAGCCATGGTGAAGACTTCTGGAGAAGGTCAGTTAAGAATTTTCTGTGGTCCTGGTACAGAGGGGGAAGACGTGAAAGGCGGGTGGTGAGAGCAGCTCCGTGGATCTGAGAATGAGGAAGAAGAGATGTAAAAGAATAATGGGAAAGGGCTTTGGGATTTTCCTAGCATCAAAAAGTTGAGCAGTAGAACAGATAGACCAGAGGGGAAGATGGGAGTGAGTATCTCAAAAAGCCTGTGAGGGACTTCAAATTCTTAGTAACCTGTTTTCAGTGTTGACAAAGCAACTTTAAAGGCCATTTTCATTACATCTTGGATAGGGGTCTGAGGGCTCTCCTCTGCCTGTTTGAGCTTTGGGTTACTGGTAAAAGGACCTGTTGGGACCCGGTGCGGACACTGACAGGAGAAGAGAGGAGTGAGTGGGAAGAGGGGTATCTCAGTACCTGCTACCTCAGCAAGGGGGCAATTGTCAGAGAACCAGCGGTGGTTTGGGTATTTGATCTAGTAATTGGAGAGGAGAAATCAGGTTGCTGAGGTGGGATTGACAGCAGAGCATCTGGAGTAGATGGCAGAGGGTGAGGATCTATTGGAGATGTATAGTTCAGGATTTGAGTGAAGGAGGAAAAAGGCCTCCACATAGGGGAATTTCCTTCCACGCTATTGAGCACTTGCCGCAGTTAAAAAGGTCACACAGAATTTGAGGTTATAGAGACCCCCCTGGGGGCCATCGGTTTTGGTTGTTAATTGGTAATATGGCCAATGCTGTGTACTGAATTTGATGAAAACTTTGGGTTCCTCTAGGCAGCCCCTATATGCTCACATCCCTATGACTCACAGAAGAAGTCGGCTTTTTCCTCACACAGCCTTGGCTTTTGTGGCTTTGATAACTGCCGGGTAAACATAGTAATCTAGGCTAGCCAACCTGCATCTGGCTCACGTTTTCCTTCACCCACAATAGCAAAACTCACACACTCTTCCTGATAAACCATAACCCTAATATTACCATTAGATGTTTAACTCATTGGAATGAATGTATGTATATCAATATAAGATTTCCTGTATATTTTCAGATATCAATTAAATCCATTATTTAAAATTGGAACTAGTTATATTATTTATTCACATTATGATTTATTAATGCATTATCTCTGTATTCATAGATACAGGGTAAACTTATTTGTATCCCGAATACTAATTTATAAGTCTTCAAAATATTGCTCTGAGAACTGGTGGAAGAAATACTCATGTCACCTTATCTACAAATATATTTTATCACAGTAATATTCTGGACACAAAAACCAAAGGTCACACTTATGCTTCTACCAAAATCTAAATGGAAAGTGAGCAGGGATTACTAAAAACATCCACGTTCAGTTTGCCTAATGCTCTCTAATGTCAATCCTATTGGTAATTACATATTTGTTTCTTCCTAAGATTATATATTCTCTCAAGCATGTTGAAATTGTCTAATCCAATCACTCACTTTATACTTTGCCTGATTTCCTAATGTCTCTATTGATATCTGCTTTCCTACATATTTTCACCAGTTCATCATTGTGACTGACTCTTCACATGTGCTGACATTTACAGTCATTCTCTACAAGAAACCCTATTTCTAAAGAACTTTGGGTCCAAATCCTATACTCACTCTTCTTTCAAAATATACCGATTACCTTCCTAATCCTGCCGACTCTTCCTCTTTCACTACATTCAATCATCCAAGGTAAATGGTCCTATACCATTGTATGTCGTTTTATCTGAGACAACTGTGCAGAAAGTAATTCAAAGCTAAGTATCCCCATCAAGGGCCCAATGCCCTTCTGGGCTTCAAATCGTACCTAGATTTCTGTTTTCATACGTATATTTCTCCTCTATATTCTTATAAATATCGCAGGTTCCCTATACCATTATTAATCCAACAGAATGATTCCTAATCCAAATTGAACATGTTATTAATACTAACCATACACTGTTTCCTCAATCTAACTTTACAAAAGAGCAGGGACAGAGTTGGTCTTAAAATACAGGAATGTAGGGGATCTTCCACCTGCTGAGAACCTCATAGGTCCATGCAGAAATGATCCCTGGAGAAGATGTATTCAGCTATGAAGGATCTGAGAGGGCAAAAGTCATCATCCATGGCAAACAACTTGATGTGGATTGTCTGAATGAGGCACTCTCTTCTCAATGTAGAGAAGGTGGACCAATCCAGGCCTGTGTTGAGAGCTCTTACAGGGTGCCTATGGTTGATATACCATTCTAACTTGTAAAAGTGTCACAGGAAATAGGGGCAGCCTCCATCGCATGGGACTCTTGGAAGCAACTGTTAGGACATATGGTTACCAAAGCAGTGATCTCATTCAGTTCCTGAAAGAAGTGACCTCACCTCATTTTCTTGTTGATTTAACTCTTTGAACATGGGATCCAGGAAGCCAGGCATCCAGAGCCAGTCCCAGTCCCAGTTTCAGTGTGCTCACTTGATTGGAATTAACAAGAATAGGGTCAGTCATTCTTGGTACCTTCTAATGTGAGGATCGGCAAATGCCATGAAAGCTCTGAAGAGGGGCCTGTCCTGAAAAAGATGGTAGTGGCTCAGCACTGGCTACTGACAACTTCGGAAACTTGCCCAAAAAACCAGATCTGAGACAGGACAGGACATTTCAGGGAAAGTCTGTCAGTCAGAGGACACTCCAGTTAGTCACAGACCTACTTGCTGGAAGGAGGTGCCTTTGTGGGTGTGGGTGTGTGTTTGTGGTTATGTCGCATGGTCTGAGAATAGGTAGGAAAGGCGGTTTGTATGGTTTGGACTAGACTGCTTCTAGAATGTCATTTGACAAGGGGAGTGTTTCTATATCTGTGTATCACACTGTGTCTGTGGATGCAGACATTAAAAAAGAGAATGCATCAATGATTGTTTCCTGTCTAGTAGACAGCTTTCCAGCGTTCATCCTGCCCAATTTATGAATAGAGTGTGGCTAGCCTTATTGATGTGCATCACCTGCTACCTTCCTAAGTTACTGTTTTCTTCCTGAATTCTGGCCACTCTGCTTTAGGCCTTTTGCTTACCTAATGTTCTGTTGCCCTGAATGTCAGGAAGGTCTTTGCCTCAGGCCACCCTTTTTTGAATCCTGAAGAAAACAGTTTTCAAATGGAAATGAATAGGCATCACCTGGTTTCTTTGATTAAATGCTTTGGAAAAGGATGTGTCTCAATCAGCCTCTTCACCCTGTGTGAGGCTGTGGCTTAGATTCTCAGCACCTAATTTATCTAAAGAAAGATCCCATATGTGCATCCAAAACCACAATGGCAAAAAGATCAGTCATTGTGGATGAAGTCTCTTGCCTTCCTCTGTTAGGTTCCTGACCTCTATCAAGTGAGAATAGGGATCCTTTGGGTCAAATGAGTTCTTCAAAGCCATGCAGAAGTTCTTGGGTTTTCTCATTACTCCAAATCGCATAAAGAATTTATACCTGACAGTCAGTAGGCCTCAAATTGGACAAGCAGAGCAGTATTAATGGCAGGCCTATTTGATCACTCCTGGTTCACTGGAAGTGTGTCCAGGCCACTCTGACTTTAGGCAAATGAGTGGCAAGGGAGCATATTTTTGACACTGTCTTGAGCTGTGTCCCTCATGGAAACCACCAACCGGAGTTTATGATGAGTGCCTATATGGAAGAAGATGAGGGCCATGTGGGAGTGTTTTGGTTTTAATTTTGGTTATTTGTGTGACAGTTGGAAGAGATGACTGGGTCCACCTTGGCTTGAACTCTGGTGTGATTCCCCTTAGATACTGAGCTCAGGAAATGACATCAGAGAAATATTGCCATGAACTGTTTTGGGATTTTAGGAGGCCACGGATAAGAGTTGCCCTTGGAAACTGATCTAGGGCCAGGTTTGCTTTCCACAGAGCACTAGGAATTTCAGCTAGGATATCACATGATTTTATTCTGAAAAACTTGACAGCCAGAGTTGAGAGGCAAAACACACATGGACCTCACATTGTAAACCTCAATGGGCATGGCTTCATGTGACATTTTGGCCACTCTTTGGGAAGTCTTGCCTGTGATAATTCTCCACAGCTTTCTATGAAATGAGCTTCCTCACCATTTAATGTTTCCTGATAAATACCATGAAATTTTTGAAATTCCCATGAACAGGTGGCACTGGAGAATCTTTGGATGTCCTGTTTCTGATCATGAGTGTACCACACAGTGCCTTGATTGACTGGGTTCCATGAAAATGGTGTAGAACAGAGATGCCAGTAACTTGGTGCCTTCTGAGTAGTGGGCCTAGAGGAGTGGTGGGCAGGAGTGTGATAAAACATCTGCGGTGGGGCCATGTGGATCTGCCATTGTCTTCAAAATGGCTTGTGACTGACATGGTGCAGCCAACAGACCCTTATAAGTAAAGGCATTTTGTTATATGGAGAGGTTTCAGGGCAATGTTCAGAATCAGGTTGCTATAGTCAAGGGGGCAAGCTATATAGGATAGAAGCCTAGTTGGTGCATTCTCTTGCTGACCCTGTTTCACCACACGTGACAGAACTCCCTCCAGCCCTGTGTCCCAGTTGAATTCCTTGTATTTCGTGAAGCAAATACCAAACTCCCAGTGCAGCTGCAAGAAACACCAGGAAAAATGGAGGATGACCAAATGACTTCACGGTCCACAGGGGGGGAGACACTTAGTCCCCAATGGCCACAGTTGACCTAAAAAGATAGAATTCAGCACTGCTGCCTCATGGTCATTGGAAAATAAGAAACCACTTCCTCCAGGTCACATAGATGCAGACCCAGCTTTGATGGTCTCACTACAAAGGAAGCTAAAGCTCCTGACAACAACATATATTTCATGTGTCCAAACTCAGAGGCTGTTTCTCAATAAGTCTTTATTCCACCAGAGCTCCATGTTTGTGGCATGTTTACCCTGTCCCTTACTTTTGGAATCTCCTCTACCACCTCCAATTTTGTAAACTCCTGAGCATGTTCCATTCCAGATATATAATCACGGATTTTCAAACAGTTCTCTTCTAATTGTGTCATACTTGGGGTAATGGTTATGTCAAGGCTTTGTTCTGGATGAGTGTGGGAGGATTTTTTGTAGCACATATTTGCCTACTCATTGAATTCTTTTTCTAATTTTCCTTTGGAAGTACTTTATCCCTGACACTACCCCAAACCCTACTAGACTCTGACTACTAATCCTAATATGATGGAGAAAAATAACCCAAACAGATTGGAAATGCAAGCAGTTCAGAAGTACAGTTGGAATTGCCTTTTGCATGATAAAGTGTAGCTGTTGTAAAACTTGTCAATTTTTTGTTGAAATAGTTCTCCATGTGTTTTTAATTTAACAAATAAAAAAAATCCTGTCTCCCTTTCTCTGTAGCCTATTCAGCACATGTAATTTCATATGCACATATAGATTCCTACCTGGTATCACATGTACATTCTTTTGAGATGGCTGATTTGGCAGATACAAATTGTTAGCAGAGATCACTCCTACTAAACGCTGTTGGAACTGAAAATTCAAACTATTCGTGAATTTCCTAGTTGAACAACATTATACATAAATCATGTTGAGTAAAATAAATATATTTGGACCTGTGGATGATATATATTTCACAACAAATTTCGATTGTCATATATATTGCTACTTTTTAATGTCTGTGTGTTATATGTATATCCAAATATATGTGGATGATATATATTTCACAACAAATTTTGATTGTCATATGTATTGCTACTTTTTAATGTCTCTGTGTTATATGTATATATATATATACATATATACACACACACACACTCCAGATTTTTCAAAATATGAAATATATGTGTCTTACTGTACACTCTATCAATTCATTGATGCTCATGTATGTGGATTTATAATCAATATTTCACAAGATTATTCTCAAAAATATTCATCAACCCGAAATACATATTGTTTCCTAGTACTGACAACTAACTTCAGGGAATGGTGCATACAAATCCTAATATTTCTACAGTAACTCATCCTGTTTAACATCAATGCAAGTAGATTCCTAAGGGATATGATGTAACTTTTGACATTCATTTTTATTTAACACTGGTACTTTACAATTTCTTCAGTTTATGCACATCATAGGATATATATTTCATCCACAAGTTCGCAAATTATAGGCATTTGTTTCACTTTCAATCACTTCCTGTTTTAGAACACATGTATTCCTCCAGGTTTCTTGACGGGTCTTTCAGTGAGACTTCTTTCCAAACACTTTATTTTTGATTTCCATAATCACTTTTGAAGCAAAACTCACACACCCTTCATGATAATCCATAACCCTAATGTTAACATTAGATGTACAACTGGTTGAAATGAATGAATGTATATCAATAAAAGATTTCGTATATATTTTCAGATATTAATTCAATCCATTATTTAAAGTGGAATCAGTTATATTATTTATTCACAGTATCGTCTATTCATGCATTATCTCTATTTTCATAGACACAGGATACACCTCATTGAACTCCAGTACTAATTAATACATCTTCAACATATTGCTCCCAGAAATGGTGGAAGAAATACCCATGTCACCTGATCTACATATACATTTTATCACAGTAATATTCAGGACACAAAAAACACAAACGTCACACTTATGATTGTACCAAACCTAAACGGAAATTGAACATGGATTACTAAAAACATCCATGTCCAGGTTGCCTAATGTGCTCAAATGAAAATCATATTGGTGACTACATATTTGTTTCTTCCAAAGATTATATAATCAAACTCAACCCTTTTGAAAAAGTCTAATCCTGTCACTCACTTTATACTTTGCCTGATTTTGTAATGTCTCAATTGATATCTTCTTTCCTAGATATTTTCCCCAGTTCATCATTGTGACTGAATCTTCACATGTGATGACACTTACATTCACCCTCTAACCGAAACCCTATTGCTAAAGAACATTTGTTCCAAATCTATTATTCAATCCTTCCTAAACCTACCGAATATCTTCCTAATCCTAACTTCTATCACTTTTTGACTGGATGTTCTCTTCTACATTCCATCATCCCAGGTACAAGATACTATGCCATTGTATATCGATTTATCTAAGACATCTGTTCAGAAAGTAATTCAAAGCTAAGTATACCAATCAAGGGCCCAATGACCTTCTGGGCTTCAAATCTTACTTAGATTTCTGTTTTCATAATTATATTTCACCTATATATTGTTGTAAATATTGCAGGATCCCAATACCTTTATTCATCCTGTAGAATGATTCCTAACTGAAATTGAATCTGTTATTAACCCTAAGCATACACTGTTCCCTCAATCTTACATTACAGAAGAGCAGGGACAGAGTTGGTCTTAAAATACAGGAATGTAGGGGATCTTTAACCTGCTAATAACCACAAAGGTCCTTGCAGAAATGATCCCTGGAGAAGATATAGGCAGCTATGAAGGACCTGAGAGAGCAAAAGTCATCTACCATGGAAAGCAACCTGGTCAGGATGAAGGGTTGTGTCTGAATCATCCTCTCTGATCTTAATGTAGAGAAGATGGACCAAAGCAGGCAATTATGGAGAGCTGTTCCTGGGTGCCTATGTTTGATTTATCATTCTAACTTGTGAAAGTGTCACAGAGAGTAGAGGAAGCCTCCATCTCATGGGACCCTTGGAAGCAACTGTTAGGACAAACTGGTTGCCAAGGCAGTGACCTCATTCAGTTCATTAAGGAAGTGACCTCACCTCACTTCCTTGCTGATGGAATTCTCTGAACTTGGGATTCGGGAAGCCAGGCACCCAAAAGCAGTCCCAATCCAAGTCCCATTGGTCTCACTTGTTTGGATTTACCGAGGACAGGGTCAGTCTTTTTTGGTACCTACTGATGTGAGGATGGCCAAATGCCAGGAAAGCTCTGAAGAGGGTCCTTTTCTGAGAAAGCAGGTAGTGGCTCAGCGCTCGCTTCTGACAGTTTCAGAGAGGTGGCCAAAGAGACCAGATCTGAGATAGGACAGGCCATTTCTGGTGAACATAGCATGGTCCACCACTCAGAGTAAACTCCGGATAGTCACAGACCTACTTGGGGGAAGGAGGTGTCTTTGTGGGTGTGGGTGTGGGTTTGTGATTTTGTCTCATATTCTGAGAATAGGTAGGAAAGGCGGTTTACTTGGTTTGGAGTGAACAGCTTTTACTAAGTCATTTGACAAGGCGAGTGTTTCTATGTCTGTGTAACCCACTGTGTCCGTGGTTGTAGATATTAGAAAAGAGGATGCATCATTGGATGTGTCCTGTCTAGTAGAAAGCTTCCCAGCATTCATCCTGCCCAATTTATGAATGTACTGCAGCTTGCCTTATCAATGGGCAAAACCTGCTATCTTCCTAAGTTCCTGTTTTCTTTCTGAATTCTGGCCACTCTGTAGAATAGGCTCATGGTTTTGTGTCCAAGGTATGTATCACCTCCAATCTCTGTGACATGGCCATGTACTGAATAGCTGAAAGGAATGGCGACCATGTCAGAAAACTCAGATATCAGTGTGACCATGAAAGTCTCAGTGGAGAAACCCTGCTTTGGGCCTTTAGATTACCTATTGTTCAGCTGCCCTGAAAGTTGAGAGAAACAAAAACCATGAGTACTGAATAAATGTTGCAGCAGTTGGAACATGTCGCTGTATTGAGGTTCCCTCACCAGACTTTAGTTTCCCCAGTTATCTGGACTGTCAACGTAACCTTTTAATTTTAGTGTTACAGTTGTCCTTCCCCATTAGATACAGTGTAATAATTTCATGTCATCTGATCTTGCAAAATCCTTTTACTAGTATGACCTTTATGTCTAATAGAGAAATCTTCACTTCTGTTACTCAGGGCTGGATAATCGTACTAGCAGACACGAAGAGTACCTGTTTAGGTTAGGAATATAAGTAGGTCTTAACCTAAAAAATCTGCCTCTGGCAGCTCCTCTTGATAGTCTCTTTTTATAGTTATCAGGCATTCCTGTCTGAGAATCCTTCTTTTAGTTTCCAGTCTTACTTATTTTGCGAGGCTAACATAAATTGTATACCTTAAAATTTTATTATTATTATTATTATTATGATGATGATGATGATTATTATTATTAATTAAAATGCCCAGGAATGGCTGTATTTTCGTTTTAACTGTCTTTGCTAACTGTTTAAGATGAAACAGTCAAACTGACTTCTGTTTCTATCTATTTTTTACAGTCAGCTGAGCTTTTATGGGAGTCAATTCTGGGGAAACTTGAGAGCAGCTTCTCAGTTCTGATAGTGCCATTTTCGCTAGGTGGGTCCAGGTCTTGCTTGACCATGTGGTTTCCCTCAGAAGCATAAGAATGTCTCCCTTCTCTGATAACTCTCCTCTTCATGGCAAGTGCACTCATTGGCTTTATGTTCACCAGTGGTTTCATTATTTTTCCTGATCTGGAGGTTATTTGGCCCAGAGTTGCAAAGCTCTTTAGAGAAGTCCCCTGTTCCCTGGATTCAGACTGACTCAGAGGGCAAGAGCCAAATATTGATTTTCTTGGCCCTTTTCATTTAACTTTAATTAAATCCTAATCTGAAACATCCAGCAAATAAATTTTAACAGCCTTATATTACAAGTACTGGGATTTAATGTCTATAACTTTATAATTATTTATCTTTTAATTAATTGGGATCTGTATTATTCTGTCTTATAGGTGATGACTTATTATCTTAAATTAACCCATGTTGTGTTCTTAAAGCAACACTTCTGTAAAACACTAACAGGGAATCTTTAGATCACTTATAAGGAAATTACAAAATAAAAATTTTTAACAAGAGTAAAAATACTTAGTTCGTGTAACAGCTACCCTAAATTTTTTGGCTGAGTTATACACTATATCCCCTGTTTAAATCCTAGTAATTTTGACACAAATCAAAAACCAAAGAAACTTTTGAACATAACTTTAAATGAAATAAAATCTGACCTACTGCTTTCGTAGTCATTCTCACATGTTGTAAGATGGGATACACAGCCTTATTTCAGTTAAGGCAGGGCTCTATATGAATCTTTAGTGTTTTAGATCTAAAGGTGATCTTTGTTTTTTAAATATCATTTTACAAAGTTTACATAAATTGTGTCAGGTCACATGAACATTTGCTAACACCGTATGATATCAGATTTAAAACATGAATTAAAGAAAGGCTGAAAGTTTTTAACCTTTACATAGATTAGGCTCTCAATAACTTAAAAATACATTTAAATGGTTCCCCAATGTAAAAAGTAACATAAAACTTTACATATCTTATTGATAACAGGTAAATAAATCCCCAATATATTTTTTTACCATATAAATTTAGAACAACAGATTGATATAATGCTCTTTTCAAGTTTCTACCTTACAGACTTGTATACCTGGAAGATATGAGCACATTGACAGCAACACAATTACATTGATGTTTCTACATTAACCAAGTTTAGCTTTTAAAGAAATGGCAGTACAGTTCTCTAAAATAATAGTTCTTATTTATTCAGTTGTTTAATTTTTATGGTTGTTTGCTCTAGAAAAAAAAAAAACTTAATAACACAGTTTTATGGGTAAACTTATGTTTTCAGAAATTTTTGTCTCTTTAACACATGACTGAATTTTACAATCTTCTACACACTTTAGTACAAACTTATACAGACCTTAGTAAATCAATCAGATATCAAACAAAACTACTCATGAATGAGTAATCCCATATGAAATTTACTTTACTTATTTATTAAAATATTAGACAATTGTATTGAAAATTGTAAACCATTTTTTTGTTGTTGAAGGAAAAGTCCTTGAACAAAGGCATATTAGACCTTTTGTAGACATTAATATTTTATTAGATTTTTGAACACCTAGAAAAACTTGTGAGCTTAAATTTAAAGAGCAATTCCCTACAGAACAGAACAGAGGACAGAACCATTCTCATTACTGTCCCGGAGAGGGGTATATGTTAGCCTACCCAGGCCACCTCCCTGTCATCAGAAGTACTCTCCCTTAACTGGATAGCAGATGTTATAAAGGCGTCACTTACCTATGGAGGCCTCCTCTACCAGGAGCTTGCTAATAGTTTTAGTGCTTTGGTTCTCTGCAGTGCTCCACGGACTGAAGGCTCAATCCAAGGCCTTGGAACGTCTTAAGTTGCACACCCCCTAGAGTGGCTCTCCAGTGTGGAGCCCTAGAGGGCAGGCCAGCTTCAGAATTTCCACAGTCTGGTCTTGTGATCTGGTCGGGCAGGGTTATCTCGCTTTGGAACTCCAAAATGTAAGACCAGAATGCAAGAAAAGACCACTGACTCCAATTAAAATCAAATTAAGGCAAGCTTATTATTTCAACCGGCCAGGCTGCCTCTCCCTCCCAAGACAGCAACCCAACTTTCCTACAGCCCAGATATGTAGCCCAGAAAGATACACAAAAGGGGGGTTACAGATAAGAGAACTTTGACAAGCATCACACTAATGGTATATTACATTTTTTTTTTTTTTTTTTGCTGGCCCTAACATCAGAATTTATGAGGACCGTTAGAGCCTCAGAGACACGTTGTCTGGCCAGGGAAAGAAAAATATTCATGAGGTATCATTAAAGTTTTAGAGAGCGCTGCTATCTGGTCAGAGATCCAGACATGGGTGAGTTCAAGGCACTGGTAGGCATTCCAAGCAGGTTCAGAATTTGCGCTAATTTATAGTAAGGCCAAAATTATCTTTTCATGGCTTTGTGGCAAGATGGCCCCCAATTTTAATGAAAGATCAGGTTGGATCTATCAACCCTGTCCCTTACTTTTGGAAACTCCCCTACCACCTCCAAGGTTGTGAACTCCTGAGGATTTTGCATTCCTGATAGGTATTCACAGATTTTCTAACTGTTCTCCTCTAATTGTGTCTTACTTGGGGCCGAAGTAATATGAAGGCATTATTCTGGATGAGAGTGGAAAAATTTTGTGTAGCACATATTTGCATACACATTGGATTCATTATCTAATTTTCCATTCGAAATACTGAATCCCTGACACTAACCAATAGCTGACTAGACTCTGACTACTAAACCATTATGATGGAGAAAAATAACCCAAACAGAATAGAAATACAAGCAGTTCAGAGGAGGAATGGTGTACAGTTGGACTGGTCTTTTGGATGATAAAGGGTTGGTGTTATAAATCCAGTAAATTTTTTGTTTAAATAGTTCTCAATGTGTTTTAAAGTAAACAAATATGTGAATTCCTGTCTCCCTTTCTCTGTAGCCTATTCAGCACATGTAATTTTATATGCACATATAGAATCCTACCTGGTATCACACATACATACTTTTGAGGTTACAGTTACTAGGAAGATACAAATTTTGAGAAGAGATCACTCCTCCAAAACGATTTTGGAACTGAAAATTCAAACTATGGGTGAGCTTCCTAGTTGAAAAACATTATACATAAATCCATGTTTACTAAAATAAATACTTTTGCATCTGTTGATGATATATATTTAATGATGAATTTCGATAGGCATAAATATTGCTACATTTTAATGTCTGTGTATATATATATATACACACTCTCCAGATTTTTCAAAATATGAAATATATGTGTCTTACATTAACTCCCTGAATTCATTCATGTTCATGTATGTGGATTTATAATCAACTTTTTACAAGATTATTCTCAGAAATATTCATCCACCTGAAATACATATTTGTTTTCTAGTACTGAAAACTAACTTCAGTTAATGTTGCATACAAATCCTAATATTTCTACAGTAACTGACCCACTTAAACATCATTGCCTGTAGATTTGTATGGGACATAATGTGTATTTTGACGTTCATTTTTTTACAACACTGGTACATTATTATTTCTTCAGTTTATGCACATCATAGGATATATATTTCATCCACAAGTTCACAAATTTATAGGCATTTGTTTCACTTTCAATCACTTACTGCTTCAAAACACATGTATTCCTCCAGGTTTCTTAACTGGTCTTTTCATGAGACTTCTTTCCAAACACATTATATTTGATTTCCATAATCAATTTTGAAACAAAGCCCACACACTCTTCATGATAAACCATAAACCTAATATTAAAATTAGATGTATAACCGGTTGGAATGAATGATTGTTTATCAATATAAGATTTCCTATATATTTTCAGATATTAATTCAATCTATTATTTAAAGTGGAATCAGTTATATTATTTATTCACAATATCGTCTATTCAGGCATTATCTCTATATTCATAGACACAGGATACACCTCATTGAACTCCAGTACTAATTAATACATCTTCAACATATTGCTCCCAGAAATGGTGGAAGAAATACCCATGTCACCTGATCTACATATACATTTTATCACAGTAATATTCAGGACACAAAAAACACAAACGTCACACTTATGATTGTACCAAACCTAAACGGAAATTGAACATGGATTACTAAAAACATCCATGTCCAGGTTGCCTAATGTGCTCAAATGAAAATCCTATTGGTGATTACATATTTGTTTTTTCCTAAGATTATATATTCAAACTCAAGCCTGTTGAAAATGTCTAATCCTATTACTCACTTTATACTTTGTCTCATTTCGTAATGTCTCTATTGATATCTGTTTTCCTACATATTTTCCCCAGCTCATTATTGTAACTCATTCTTTACATGTGCTTACATTGACATTCACTTTCTAACCAAAACCCTATTGCTAAAAATATTTTGGTCCGAATCCTATACTCACGCTTTTTTCTAAACCTACTGACTATCTTCTTAATCCTACCTACTGTCCCTTTTTGACTGGATGTTCTCTTCGACATTCAATCATCCAAGAAAAAAGGTCCTATGCCATTTTATATCGATTCAGCTGAGGCATGTGTGCAGAACATAATGCAAAACTAAGTCTCCCAATCAAGGGCCCAATGCCCTTCTGAGCTTCAAATCTTACCAGGATTCCTGTTTTCATACTTATATTTCACCTATATATTCTTGTAAATATCGCAGGTTTCCAATACCATTAATCATCCCGCAGAATTATTCCTAACACAAATCGAACATGTTTTTAACCCTAACCATACACTGTTCCCTCAATCTAACATTGCAGAAGAGCAGGGAAAGTGTTGGTCTTACAATACAGGAATGTAGGGGTATTCCACCTGCTGAGATCCTCAAAGATACATGCAGAAATAATCCCTGGAGAAGATGTATGCAGCTATGAAGGACTTTTGAAAGAGAAAGTCATCTTCCATAGCAAACAACCTGGTCAGGATACAGGTTTGTGTCTGAATCAGCCTCTCTCTTTTTAATGTAGAGAAGATGGACCAAACCAGGCCTTTGTGGAGAGCTCTTCCCAGGTGCCTATGGTTTATATACCATTCTAACTTGTGAAAGTGTCACATGAAGTAGGGGCAGCCTCCATCTCAAGGGACCATAAGAAGAAACTGTTAGCACAAAGTGGTTGCCAAGTTAGTGACCTCATTCATTTCAGGAGGAAGTGACCTCACCTCACTTCCTTGTTTTTGGAAGTCTCTGAACTTGGAATCCAGGAAGGCAGGCACCCAGATCCAGTCCCAGTCCCACTCCCAGTGGTCTCACTTGTTTGGACTTACCAAGGTGAGAATCGGTCTTTCTTGGTGCCTACTAATGTGAAGATGACCAAATGCCAGAAGAGCTCAGAAGAGGGGCCTTTCCTGAGAAAGCTGGTAATGGCTCACTGCTGGCTCCTGTCAGCTTCACACAGTTGGCCAAGGATACTAGATCTGAGACAAGATAGTCCAATTCCGTGAAACATAGAATGGCCCACCAGTCAGAGAACACTCTGTATAGTCACAGACCTCCTTGGGGGAAGGAGGTGCCTTTCTGGGTGTGGGTGTCTGTTTGTGGTTTTGTCTCATGTTCTGAGAATAGGTAGGAAAGGCAGTTTGTTTGGTTTGGTGTGAACTGTTTCTGGTAAGTCATTTGACAAGGCGATTGTTTCTATTTCTGTGTATCCCACTGTGTCTGTGGTTGTAGAAATTAGAAAAGAGAATGCATCAATGGATGTTTCCTGTCTAGGAGAAAGCTTCCCAGGATTCATCTTGCCCCAGATATGTACAACCTCCAAGATCTTTGACAAGGCCATGTACTGGACAGCTGAATGGAATGGGAGCATCTCAGAAAACTCAGATATCAGTGTTACCAGGAAAGTCTCAGTGGAGAAACCCTGCAATGGGCCTTTTGCTTGCCTATTGTTATGTTGGCCTGAATGTCAGGAAGGTCTTTGCCTCAGGCCACCCCTTTGTGAAGCCTGAAGAAAACAGTTTTCAAATGGAAATGAGTGGACATCACCTGTGATTCTTTCCTTAATTGCTTTGGAAAGATATGTGTCTGAATCAGCATTTTGGCCCTGTGTAAGGCTGTGGCTTAGATTCTCAGCACGTGATGGATCTAAAGAAAGATCCCTTGTGTGTATACAAAACCAACATCTCCAAAAGAGCACTCATTGTGGATGAAGTCTAACCAACTCCACTAACCAACTCACAGTTATAGTAAATAACTTTTGAAGTTGAAGGGACCCCAGTAAACTTTGAAGTAGATACAGGGGCATTATACTCAGCCTTTAAGGCCCCATTGGGCCCTCTATCAAATAAAAGGTCTCTAGTTCAAGGGGCTAATGGCAGTAAATATCGGGCTTGGACAACTAAGAGGTACATGGACCTGTGGAAAGGAAAAATCCATCACTCCTTCCTAGTAATCCCAGAGTTCCCGGCCCCATTGATGGGTGGAGATCTGCTCACCAAACTCTGGGCCATAATGACTTTTAACCCTGAAGGCCCCCAAGTGGAATTTCTAAATCCTTCAGTAAAAACTCCTATAGTCATGGCTTTAACAATGTCAGTAGAAAATGTACATCAACTCACTCACCTTGGTTCAAAGAAATTGCAGGCATTCCTGAAAGATCAAGAACAGAGTTTTCTACTAACCGACTCACAGCGAAAGAAAATAACTGAATGGGTATCAAAAGCGTCTCAGGTCCATCAATTGGTTAATGCTTACCCTTTTAAGCTTCCTGCAGGAAAACACCTTCGAAGAACCAGACCAGAAAAATTTTCAGAAGTGAACTTTACTGAAATTAAGCCAGCAAGGTATGGACTTAAATATCTCCTAGTCTTTGTAGATACATTTTCAGGATGGATTGAAACCTTCCCCCCCCAAAAAAAAAAAAAAAAAACAATGGCTCAAATCGTGGTCAAGATGATACTGAAGGATATTTTTCCAAGATACGGCCTGCCTAAGGTAATAGGGTCTGACAATGCACTGGTGTTCATGGCCCAGGTAAGTCATGGGTTAACCTGTACCCTGGTGATTAATTGGTAGTTACATTATGCTTATAGATCCCAGAGCTCAGGACAGGTAGAAAAAATAAATAGAACCATTAAAGAGACCTTAATGAAATTAAGCTTAGAAACCAGCTAAAAGATTGGACTATACTCCTGCTTATGCACTGTATCATCTAAAAAATACTCCCTCTGTTTCTTTGTGTAACCTCTCCCCCTGTGAAATTCTCTATGTTGCCCTTCCTCCAGTAAGGGACCTAACCCCAACTCTAAGACCTAAGGATCCCTTCCACACCCCCTTGCTTGACACACTTAAAGCTCTTGAAAGAACTCAGCGATACCTGTTAAAACAGCTGGCCACGGCCTACCAACCTGGGGACAAGGAGACTCCACATCGATATCAAGTAAGAGACTTCATCTACATAAGATGACATCAGGTGTCATCCCTGGAACCCCGCTGGAAAGGAAATACCACGTGCTACTTATAACACCTACAGCAGTAAATGTAGACGGAATCCTTTCCTGTATCCATGCCTTCCATCTCAAGCCTGCGCCCTGTCCAGATTCTGGCTGGAAACTGGAAATGACTGGTAACCCTTTCAAATTGTGTATTTGGCATGTGTATAAGGCTATAGACTCTCCCCTTGGCCACCACTAGTCCTAACCCTCATCAACGAATTCAGCAGCAATGGCTGATCACAAATCCTCATAGACCAGAAGAATGGTCTATCTCGCTTACAGCCCACATAGGGACCTGTTGGTCATCTCAACATTTGTCAGCTGCCTATAGGTTTTTCCTATTGGGATATCCCTGATAAAGCAGATCCCACTAAAATTTCATTAAATCCCTTTCGTATCATAGATAATGAAAACAAATATTATGGATGTAGGGACACGTGAGCCAGATGCAGGTTGGCTAGCCTAGATTACTATGTTTGCCTGGAAGACTATCAAAGCCACAAACAGCCACGGCTGTGTGGGGGGAAAGCCGACTTCTTCTGTAAGTCATGGGGATGTTAGCATACAGGGACTGCCTGGTGGAACCCAAACTGCTCATCAAATTCAATACACAGAATTGGCCATATTACCAATTAGACAACCAAAACCTGTGACCCCCAGAGGGGTCTCCAGATCCTCACATTCTGCATGACCTTTTTAACTTCTGCAAGTGCTCAAAAGGGTTAAAGGAGATTCCCCTATGTGGAGGTTTTTTCCCTCCTTTGCTCACATCCTGAACTATACTTCTCCAATAGTTCCTCAAACTCAGCCTTCTGCTCCAGACTCTCTGCTGGCACTCCCACTTCAGCAACCTGATTTCTCCCCTCCAATTACTAGATCAAAAATCAAAACCTCTGCCGGTTCTCAGACAATGGCCCCCTTGCTGAGGTATCCGGTACTGAGGTACCCCTCCACACACTCACTCCTCTCTTCTCCTGTCAGTGCCCGCACTGCGTCCCATAAGGTCCTCTTACCAGCTAACCCAAAGCTCAAACCAGCTGAGGAGATCCCTCAGACCCCTATCCAGGATGTAATTAAAATGGCCTTTAAAGTTGCTTTGTCATCACTGTAAACTGGTGACTAAGAAATTAAAATACCTCACATGCTTTTTGGGATACTCACTCCCGTCGTCCCCTCTGCTCTACCTGTTCTACTGCTCAAGTTTTTGTTGCTAGGAAAATCCCAAACCCCTTTTCCAATATTCTTTTACATTTCTACTTCCTCATTCTCAGATCCATGAAACTGCTCTCAGCCTTGCCTTCCACGTCTTCCCCCTCTCTACCAGGCCCACAGAAACGTCTTAAATGACCTTCTCCAGAAGTCTTCACCATGGCTGACTTTAGGACTTTCAGCAAAAGAGTTCCTTTAAAAGAGTTCACTGTAGATAAACTTCTTCTTTTCGTGTTGCCCTGGTCTACTTGGCAACTGGCGAAAAAAAATCAGCACTCCTGAGCTAGACACACCCATACTAGTTTTTCACAAAATATGTGAACAAGGCCTCTGGCCTTGAGTGGGGGCTTCACAGAGATGGCTACATTTCTAAGATAAAGAAGTTACCAACTAGGCTCCATGGTAACAGCTGGCAGGGCGAAAAAAAAAGAGAAAAAAATCTCTCCCCCTTTCAGGTGTCCTTGAAAAGTTAACTTGCCCAGAACAGAGGATAAAATAAAAGTTAGAAAAACAGCTTTTTGTGAACTTCTGCCGACTTTGAACTTATGAGCCCCTTCCCTTACATGTTGGGTACAAATTATGAAACTACCTAAACTTGGGGTTCAGGGGATTAATTGATTACAACAGAAGCAATGCCCTCTAAATCCGTTTGCAACCAAATAGGACTTTTTCCCTGTCTTCAGTGCTATCTTAGGTGCTTTGCCTCGTCCGTCCCTATAACAGAAAGATTCTATATACTTAAACATTGTTTATGTTTTCATGAAATAGTCAACAGATGTGATTAATTATGTAATGGTGCAGATGTTTCCCAGAGTGCTCTATGATGACGCAGGTCCATTTAAAGATCAAATAGGAGGGCATGCAACTCAGTTCCGCTGGGAACCTGTATCTCTCACTTTAGCCATCCTATTAGGAATAGGAGTTGCTGCATGAGTGGGCACAGGAATCAATGCCCTAGTCCAAAGGACACAACCAGTGCCCTAATTAGAAGCAGCAATAGACCAAAACTTAAAGATAATAAAACCTCCATCACAGCTTTACAGGAATGTTTAACCTCTGTCTATGAATCTGTTTTACAGAACAGGCGAGCGATAAAACCTCCTCTTCATGAGAGAAGGGGGAATTTGTAGTGCATTGAGGGAAGAATGTTGTTTTTGTGCCGGCCACACTGGAGTTGAAAAGAATCTATGAGTAAATAAAGAAAACGCATTGAAGAGCATCAACGAGAAAGAGAGGCCCAAAAAGGGTGGTTTGAGTCTTGGTTCACACAGTCCCTCTGGTTAACTATGCTTTCATCAGCCCTGGCTGGTCCATTAATAATCCTCATATTATTGCGAACTGTAGGACCCTGTTGGCTAAACCATGGAGTTTCCTTTCTCCAAGCTCAAATTGGACAAGTTAAACTTATGGTAATCAGACAACAATATATCACACTAGAAGACATAAAATGTAACACCCATCAGTGATGACTTTTATGATTAAAAGTAACCAGAAGAAGAAGTGGGGAATGAAAGGTTAATGAAATAGGTACTTGTCACTTCCTGTTTTTCTGTACACTTAACAAAACACTGTTGAAATCTTGAGAACTGTTTGCTAATCTTGTTCCCAGAATGTGCTGTCCCCAACTGCCAAACTGCAGAATGTGCTCAGTCACGCAGTTGAAAGCAAACGGCCTACTCGCCCTGACCCATCAATAAACTTCCATCCCTGCCTTCTCCAAGAAAAGTACATAAGCTCTGCTTAAGCTGTTCTCAGGGCTCTCTGCTCTATTCAACTGAGCTCTGAGCCCCAGCATGCTGGACCCACAATGAAGCCTTTGTAGTTGCATGAGACAGTCTCTTGGTCATCTCTTCCTCCTATACTCGCCTGACCATTACAATATTTCACCTCTATATTCTTAAAAATATCTCAGGTTCCCAACACCATTATTCATCCAGAAGAATGATTCCTAACACAAATCAAACATGTTATTAATCCTAACCATACCATCTACCCTCAATCTAACTTTACAGAAGAGCAGGCACAGAGTTGGTCTTATAATACAGGAATATAGGGGATCTTTCACCTCCTGAGAAATTCAAAGGTCTATGCAGAAATTATCCCTGGAGAAGATGTAGGCACCTATGAAGGACCGGAGAGAGCAGAAGTCATCTTCCATGGCAAACAACCTGGTCAGGATGAAGGGTTGTGTCTGAATCAGCCTCTCTCTTCTTAATGTAGAGAAGATGGACCAAACCAGGCCTGTGTGGAGAGTTGTTTCCTGGTGCCTATGGTTGATATACTATTCTAACTTGTGAAACTGTCACAGGTAGTAGGAGCAGACTGCATCTGAAGGGACCCTTGGAAGCAACTGTTAGGACAAAGTGGTTGCCAAGGCAGTGACCTCATTCAGTTCCTGAAGGAAGTGACCTCACCTCACTTCCTTGTTGATGGAACTCTCTGAACTTGGGATCCAGGAAGCCAGGCACACAGAGCCAGTCCCAGTCCCAGTTCCAGTGTTCTCACTTGTTTGGATGTACCAAGGACAGAATCAGTCTTTCTTGGTACCTACTGATGTGAGGAAGGCCAAATGCCAAGAGAGTTCTGAAGACGGGCCTTTCCTGGGAAAAAAGGTAGTTGCTCACAGCTTGCTCTTGACAACTTCACAGAGTTGGATAAGAAGAGGAGATCTGAGACAGGACATGCCATTTTGAGGGAACATAATATGGCCCACCAGTCAGAGGACACTCCAGATAGTCTCAGAATTACTTGGGGTAAGGAGGTGCCTCTGTGGGTGTGGTTGTAGGTTTGTGATTTTCCCTTGTTCTGAAAATAGGTAGGAAAAGTGGTTTGTTTGGATTTAGTGAACATTTTCTAGAAAGTCCCTTGACAAGGCGAGTGTTTCTGTGTCTGTGTATCCCACTGTGTCCATAGTTGTAGACATTAGAAAAGAGAATGCATAAATGGATGTGTCCTGTCTAGTAGAAAGCTTCACAGCATTCATTTTGCCCAATTTATGAATGGACTGCGGCTTGCCTGATCGATGGGCTACACCTGATATCTTCCTAAGTTCCTGTTTTCTTCCTGAATTCTGGAGACTTTCCAGAATAGGCTCATGGTTTTTTGTCCAAGTTATGTACCACCTCCAAGTTCTTTGACATGGCCATGTACTGGATAGCTGAAGGGAATGGCGAGCATCTCAGAAAACTCAGAAATCACTGGGACCAGGAAAGTCTCAGTGGAGAAACCCTGCTTTGGGCCTTATGCTTACCTATTGTTCTGTTGCCCTGAATTTCAGGAAGGCCTTTGCCTCAGGCCACACCTTTTTGAAGCCTGAAAAGAGGAGTTTTGCAATGGAAATAAATGGGCATTACCTGTGGCTCTTTGCTTAATTTCTTTGAAAAGAATGTGCCTTATTCAGACTCTTGAGCCTGTGTGAGGTGGTGGCTTAGAGTCTCAGCACCTGATGGATCTAAAGAAAGATTCCATGTGTACATCCAAAACCAAAATGGCCAAAGAGCAGTCCTTGTGGATGAAGTCTCTCACCTTGCTCTGTAACTTTCTTGACCTCCATCAAGTGAGAATAGGGATTCTTTGGGTCAAATAAGTTCCTCAAACCCTGCAGAGGCTAGCCCATAGGTGCTTAGATTTTCTCATGACTCCAATTCACATAAAGAATCTAAAAACCACAGTCAGTAGGCCTCAAATTTGAGAAGCAGAGCAGTATTAATGGCAGGCCTTTTTGATCATTCCTGG
This sequence comes from Callospermophilus lateralis, assembly GCF_048772815.1. Classification (NCBI taxonomy): domain Eukaryota; kingdom Metazoa; phylum Chordata; class Mammalia; order Rodentia; family Sciuridae; genus Callospermophilus; species Callospermophilus lateralis. The sequence goes on from NW_027512438.1 coordinate 376,101, forward strand.
TTCACAGGAAGGGTGTACAGGCCACCCTGACTTTAGGCAAATGAGATGCAAGGGAGATTTTTTGGACACTGTCTTGGGGTGAACACCTCATGGAAACCTCCAGCCAGAGGTTATGATGAGTGTCTAAATGGAAGAAGATGAGGTCATGTGGGATTGTTTTGGTTTGAATCGTGGTCATTTGTGTGGCTGTTGGAAGAGACGACTGGGTCTACCTTGGCTTGAACTCTGGTGTGATTACCCTAAGAGACTGCATTCTGGAACTGACGTCATCGAAGTATTTCCATGAATTGTGTTGGAATTTTAGGAGGCCACGCATGAGATTTGCCCTTGGAAACTGAGATCTAGGCCCAGGGTTGCTTTCCGCAGAGCACTGGGAATCTCAGCCAAGATATCACATGATTTTATTCTGAACGACTTGGCAGCCATAGTTGAGAGTCAAAACACACATGGACCTCACGTTGTAGACCTCAATGCACCTTGCTTCATGTGACCTTTTGGCTACTCTTTGGGAAGACTTGCCTCTGAGAGTTCTCCAAAGCTTTTATGGAAATGAGCATCCTCAACATTTAATTGTTCCTGAATGAATTGAAACCCACATTGCCTCCAACTTCATGCTTGAAAAATGGCTCGATAAATACCATGAATTTTTTTTTTAAATTTTCATGAACAGGTGGCACTGGAGGACCTTTGGATATCCTGTTGATGATTATGAGCATACCAGACAGTGCCTTGATTGACTGGGTTTCAAGAAAATGGTGTAGAACAGAGATGCCAGTAAGTTGGAGTCTGCTGACTAGTGGGCTTATAGCCGTGGTGGGCAGGTGTGTGATGGAATATCTGTGGTGGGGCCATGTGGATCTGCCATTGGCTTCCAAATGGCTTGTGGCTGACATGGTGCAGCCAACAGACCCTTACAAGTAAAGGGACCTTGTTATATGGAGAGGTTTCAGGGGAATGTTCAGAATCAGGTTGCTATGGTCAAGGGGCAAGCTATGAGGGATAGAACCTTGGTTGGTGCATTCTCCTACAGACCCTGACCCACCACATATGACAGAATTCCCTTCAGCACTGTTTTTCAGTTGAACTCCTTGTATTTCGTGAAGCAAATACTAAACACCCAGTGCAGCAGCAATAAACACCACAAAATGTGGAGGATGACCCAATGACTTCACAGTCCACAAGGGGAGACACTTAGCCCCCAGTGGCCCCAGTTTACCGACTAGGATTGAATTCAGCACTGCTACAGCATGTTCATTGGAAAATATTAAACCATGTTTTCCAGGTAACATAGATGCAGACCCAGCTGTAATGGTCTCACTACAAGGAAGGTAAAGCTCCTGACAACAACATATATTTCAAGTGCTCAAACTCAGAGGCAGTTTCTCAAGAAGTCTTTATGCCAGCACAGCTCCATGTTTGTGGAGTGTTTACCCTGTCCCTTACTTTTGGAAACTACTCTACCACCTCCCAGGTTGTAAACTTTTGAGCATATTCCATTCCAGATATTTATTCCCAGATTTTCTAACTCTTGACTTTTAATGATGTATTACTTGGGACGAGGGTAATGTCAAGGCATTGTTCTGGATGAGAGTGGGAAAATTTTTGTGTAGCATATATTTGCATACACATTTGGTCCATTTTCCAATTTTCCATTCGAAATACTGAATACCGGACACTGACACCTAATCTACTAGATTCTGACTACTAATCCTAATAAGATGGAGAAAAACAACCCAAACAGAATAGAATTACAAGCATTTCAGAGGAGGCATGGTGTATAGTTGGACTTGCATTTTGCATTATATAAGGTAGGAGTTATACATCTAGTCAATTTTGTGTTGAAATAGTTCCCCATGTGTTTTTCTTTCGATTATTTTATTTTATTTTATTAGTTGGTTGTTCAAAACATAACAAAGCTCTTGACATATCGTATTTTATACATTAGATTCAAGTGGGTTATGAACTCCCATTTTTACCCCAAATATGGATTGCAGAATCACATCGGTTACACATCCACATTTTACATAATGCCCTATTAGTAACTTGTATTCTGGTACCTTTCCTATCCTCTACTATCCCTGCTCCCCTCCACTCCCATCTTCTCTCTCTACCGAATCTACTGTAATTCATTTCTCTCTTTGTTTATTTTCCAATTCCCCTCACAACCTCTTATATGTAATTTTGTGTAACAATGAGGGTCTCCCTCCATTACCATGAAATTTACCTTTTCTCTACCTCCCCCCCAACTCACGTCTCTGTTTAATGTTAATCTTTTCTTCCTGCTCTTCCTCCCTGCTCTGTTCTTAGTTGTTCTCATTATATCAAATAAGACATTTGGTATTTGTTTTCTACGATTGGCTAGCTTCACTAAGCATTATCTGCTCTAGTGCCATCCATTTCCCTGCAAATTCCATTTTTTTGTCATTTTTTAGTGCTGCATATTACTTCATGGTGTATAAATGCCACATTTTTTTAATCCATTCATCTATTGTAGGGCATCTGGGTTGGTTCCACAGTCTAGCAATTGTGAATTGTGCTGCTATGAAGATCGATGTGGCAGTATCACTGTAATACGCTCTTTTAAGATTCAGGGAATAGTCCGAGAAGGGCAATAGCTTGGTCAAATGGTGGTTCCATTCCCAGCTTTCCCAGGATTCTCCATACTGCTTTCCAAATTGGCCGCACCAGTTTGCAGTCCCACCAGCAATGTACAAGAGTACCCTTTTCCCCACATCCTCAGCAGCACTTGTTGTTGTTTGACTTCCTAAAGGCTGTCAATCTTACTGGAGTGAGATGGTATCTTAGGGTGGTTTTGATTTGCATTTCTCTGACTGCTAGAGATGGTGAGCATTTTTTCATGTACTTATTGATTGATTGTATGTCCTCCTTTGAGAAGTGTCTTTTCAGGTCCTTGGCCCATTTGTTGATTGGGTTATTTGTTATCTTATTGTCTAATTGTTTGAGTTTTTTGTATACTCTGGATATTAGGGCTCTATCTGAAGTGTGATGAGTAAAAATTTGTTCCCATGATGTAGGCTTCCTATTTACCTCTCTTATTGTTTCTTTTGCTGAGAAAAAACTTTTTAATTTAAGTAAGTCCCATTTGTTGATTCTTGTTATTAACTCTTGTGCTATGGGTGTCCTATTAAGGAATTTGGAGCCCGACCCCACAATATGTAGACCAGAGCCAACTTTTTCTTCTAACACATGCAGAGTCTCTGATTTGATATCTAGCTCCATGATCCACTTTGAGTTAACTCTCTTGTGCATGGCGAGAGGAGGGGATTAAGTTCCATTTTGTTGCATATGGATTTTCAGTTTACCCAAAACCATTTGTTGAAGATGCTATCCTTCCTCCATTGCATGCTTTTAGCTCCTTTATCAAATATAACATAGTTGTAGCTTTGTGGATTAGTCTCTTGTGTCCTGTATACCGTACCACTGGTCTACCCGCCTGTTTTGGTACCAGTACCATGCTGTTTTTGTTACTATTGCTCTGTAATATAGTTTGAAATCTGGTATCACTATACCGCCTGATTCACACTTCCTGCTTAGAATTGCTTTTGTATTTCTGGGTCTTATATTTTTCCATATGAATTTCATGATTGCTTTCTCTATTTCTACAAGAAATGCCATTGGGATTTTGATTGGCATTGCATTAAACCTATAGATAACTTTTGGTAATATCGCCATTTTGATGATGTTAGTTCTGCCTATCCATGAACAGGGTATATTTTTCCATCTTCTAATATCTTCTTCTACTTCTTTTTTTAGGGTTGTATTGATTTATTGTATAAATCTTTCACCTCTTTTGTTAGGTTGATTCCCATGTATTTAATTTTTTTGAGGATGTTTTGAATGAACTGCTTTTTCTCATTTCCGTTTCAGAAGATTTGTTGCTGATATACAGAAAGGCCTTCGATTTATGCGTGTTGATTTTAGATCCTGCTACTTTGCTGAATTCATTTATTAGTTCTAGTAGTTTTTTTTGTAGACCCTTTTGGGTCTTCTATGATTCTATAGAATCATGTCACCAGCACATAGTGATAATTTTCGTTCTTCTTTCCTATTTTTATGGCTTTGATTTCTTTCGTCTAATTTCTCTGGCCAGTGTTTTGAGAACTATATTGAATTGAAGTGTGGATAGAGGGCATCCTTGTCTTGTTCCAGATTTTAGAGTGAATGCCTTCAATTTTTCTCCATTCAGAATGATCCTAGCCTGAGGCTTAGCATAGATAGCTTTTACAATGTCGAGGTAAGTTCCTGTTATCCCTAGTTTTTCTAATGTTTTGAACATAAAGGGATGCTGTACTTTGTCAACTGCTCTGTCTGCATCTATCAAGATGATCATATGGTTCTTATCTTTAAGTCAGTTGATGTGGTGAATAATATTTATTGATTTCCATATATTAAAACATCCTTGCATCCCAGGGATGAATCCTACTTGATCGTGGTGCACAATTATTTTTTATGTGCCTTTCAATACGATTCTCCAGAATTTTACTGAGGATTCTTGCATCTAGCTTCATCAGAGATATTGGTCTGTACTTTTCTTTCTTTGAGGTGTCTTTGTCTTGTTTCAGAATAAGGGTGATGTAGGCCTCATAGAATGAATTTGGCAGAGCTCCCTCTTTATCTGTTTCTCGAAATAACTTGAAAAGTATTGGTATTAATTCTTCTTTAAAGGTTTTGTAAAATTCTGCTGTATACCCATCTGGTCGTGGGCTTTTCTTGGTTGGTAGTCTTTTGATTGCTTCCTCTAAATCATCCATTGATATTGGTATGTTTAAATTGTGTGTATCCTCCTGACTCAGTCTGGGCAAATCATGTAACTTAAGAAATTTACCGATGTCTTCATATTTTCTATTTTATTGGAATATAGGTTTTCAAAATAATTTCTAATTGTCTTCTGTATTTCTGTAGCATCTGTTGTGATATTGCCTTTTTCATCCTGTATGTTTGTAATTTGAGTTCTCTCTCTTCTTCTCTTCATTAGCATGGCTAAGAGTCTGTTGATCTTATTTATTTTTTCGAAGAACCAACTTTTATTTTTGTTAGTTTTTTCAATAGTTTCTTTTGTTTCAATTTCATTGGTTTCCACTCTGATTTTAATTATTTCTTGCCTTCTGCTACATTTGCTGTTGTTTTGCTCTTCCTTTTCTAGGGCTTTTAGATGAAGTGTGAGCTCATTTATTTGTTGGTTTTTGCTTTTTTTGATGAATGACCTCCAGGTGATGAATTTCCCTCTTAAAATTGCTTTCATTGTGTCCCATAGATTCCGATATGTTGTGTCTGTATTTTCATTTATCTCTAAGAATTTTTTGATTCCCTCCTTTATGTCTTCTGTAACCCATGGATTATTCAGTAACATATTGTTTATTTTCCTAGTGATGTATGATTTTTTCTTCCTTCTTTTATCATTGATTTACAGTTTCATTCCATTATGATCAGATAAAATGCATGGTATTATCTCCACCTCTTTATATTTACTGAGTGTTGCCCTATTGCATAATATATGCTCTATTTTTGAGAGGGATCCATGTGCTGCTGAAAAAAAAGTATATCCACTTGATGATGGTTGATATATTCTATATATGTCAGTTAAGTCTAGGATATTGATGGTGATATTGAGTTCTATATTTTCTTTATTCAACTTTTGTTTGGAGGATCTGTCTAATGGTGAGAGAGGTGTGTTGAAGTCACCCATAATTATTAGGTTGTGGTCTATTTGATTCTTGAACTTGAGAAGAATTTGTTTTATGAACATTGCAACACCATTATTTGCTGCATAAATATTGAAAATTGTTATGTCTTGTTGGTGAATGGTTTCTTTTAACAGTATATAATGTCCTTCTTATCCCTTTTGATTAACTTAGTCTTGACTTCGATTTTATTCTATATGAGGATGGCCACCCCTGCTTGCTTACGAGGACCGTGTGCATGGTATAAATTTTCCCAACTTTTCACCTTCAGCCTGTGTATGTCTTTTCCATTCAGATGTGTCTCCTGGAGGCAACATATTGTTGGATTTGTTTTATTAATCCAAGTTACCAGCCTATGTTGCTTTATTGGAGATTTTAAGCCATAAACGTTTAGAGCTACTATTGATGTATGGTTTGTACTTCCAGCCATGTTTAAGTATTTATCTTTGTTTTTAATTTACTTTGTTTCTCCATGATTAGCTTTCCCCCTGCACTCTGTCATTACCCAGTCACTTCCCACTGATGGTTTTGGTTGTTGTTTTTCATTTCTTCCTCATGTAGTGTTTTTCTCAAGATGCTTTGCAATGCTGGTTTTCTGGCTGCAAATTCTTTTAGCTTTTGTTAATCATGAAAGATTTTTATTTCATTTTCGTACCTGAAGGTTAATTTTGCTGGATCCAGAATTCTTGGTTGGCATCCATTGTCTTTCAGTGTTTAAAATACGTTGTTCCAAGATCTTCTCGCTTTCATCAACTGTGATGAAACATCCTTTGTTAACCTTATTGATTTACCCCTGAATGTAGTCTGCCTCCTTTTTCTTGTAGCTTTTAATATTTTCTCTTTGTTCTGTATATTAGATATGTTTATAACAAATGTCTTGGTGTTGGTCTACTGTGATTTTTTGTGCTCAGTGTCCTCTATGAATCTACAATTTGTATATCCGTTTCTTTTTTTATTTCTGGAAAGTTTTCTGTAATTATTTCATTCAGTAGGTTACTCATTCCCGTGGTTTGAATCTCTGGACCTTCCTCTATCCAGATGACTCATAAATTTGGTTTTTATATGTTATCCCATATCTCTTGGATGATTTTCTCGTGATTTTTTACCAGCCTTTCTGAGTTGGCTAGACTCTTTTCAAGATGATATATTTTGTCTTCATTATGTGACATTCTGTCTTCTACTTGCTCCACTCTTTTAGTAATTCTCTCAATTGAGTTTTTAATTTGGTTTTTCGTTTCCTTCATTTCTAGAATTATTGTATGATTTTTTTTATTATCTCTATCTCCGTATAAAGATGCTTAACTTCTTTTTTTTAATCTGTTCATGTAATTCATTTTCAATGTGTTCTTTCACTGATTGGATTTGCTGTCTCATATCTTCTTTAATGTTCCATTCCATCTGTCTAAAGTATTCCTTGAGTTCTTTATATGATCATTTTTCTGATGACTCTAGGTCCTCCTGAGTATTTAGGCTGTCCTTCATTGTTTGTACTCTTTTTCTTTCTTGCTTTCTTATGCTGCTCATGTTACTTCTTGTTCTGTTTGAGTGCTGAGTTACTGATTAGTCTTATAAATTTATTTCATGCTTGGGAGGAAAGATATTAGAAGGGAAGGGAAGAAGTCAATAAGAGAATGAGAGTAGGCAGGTAGAATTCAAGGAAGGGGGAAAAAGAAAATTGAAAAGAAATAAAAAGACAAAAGAAAAAAACAGAAAATAAAGAATGAAAGAAAAATTAAAAAAATAATAATGATAATAAAAAAATGAAAATTACAATTTAATAATAATAATAATAATAATTAATAATAAAATAAAGAAATTTAAAAACTTAAAAACATTAAAAAAGTTAAAGAAAAACAACAACAACAAGAATGAAAATGAAAGAAAAAGAAAAAAAAAACACAAAAACCCCAAATTTAAAAAATAAATAAATAATGATAATAATAAATGCAGTCATAGAGTTTGATTAACTTCTCTTCCAATAGGTGGTGCTGTGCCCACTGGGCCGAGGTTCTCCTCTCAGTAGGTGGGAACCAATCACTATGCAGCTGCTCTTCCTTCCAGACTGGGCGGGTGTCCAATCCTGACACCCTAGGGCCTTCTCTTGTGTTTCCTCAAGCCATGCCCTGCTCACCTGCGATGCTCACCACAATACTGGCAACACGCCAGGTCTGCTGCTCCTGGGAGACCTGTTTTTATGAATACCTGGGCACACTCTCCCGGTTTGCTTCCCTCAGACCCTAAGTTTGTAGAGCTTGGGGCTGAGATCCCCAAGCGAATTTGTTTGCCCTCCGGGAGCCACGCCCCAGTAGCTGGTGCAAGAGACCTCAGTTGTCAGCACTGGTGGGAGCGGTAGCCTGGAGTTCTGTGCCACAAGTCCCGCGCCACTCCTGATTTTCTCGGTCTGGCTATCGCGCTCATGGTAGAGCTGAGAGGGACCCTTACGGGAGAGCTGGGAGGGGCCCTTAAGGATTCCCTGCTGTGTGGAGAGAGATGGCTAGGGAATTACAAACCTGTTGCGCTGGTTTCAATGAAGTTATCTCCTCCATCCTTGACGTCAGTTCTATGCCATGGTGGTATCCCATGCAAATGGTGATCATTCGTTCCCTTTGCCGGGTGACCGATGCAACTGGTGGGTCCTGACTGTCTCTCCCATGCCCCATTTCAATCCTTTGGCCACTGCCTATGAAGGCTAGGTTGGCTTCTACCTCTGTAAGTTCAGAAGGGCAGACCAGTTATTTCAGCTGGATCGTTAGTGTTGAGTCACGAAACGCAGGCAAACCAGAGGTTGAATGCAACCGATCCAGGCTCGGTGTGTGTTCTGCGTGGCCCAGACTGTTCACCCCAGATTCATGTCAGTGCATCATTGCCTAGTGATCCTGAGCAAACAGTATTTAGACAGTTTATGACTCCCTATTCCAGCGCAGCTGAAGAGGTCAGAGACTTGATCTCTCCATACCCGCCGCCATTTTGGATATCTCTCCATGTGTTTTAAAGTTAACAAATATGTGAATTCCTATCTCCCTTTCTCTGTAGCCTATTCAGCAGATGTGTTTTGATATGCACATATAGAATCCTAACTTGTATCACATGTGCATTCTTGTGAGGTGGCTGACTTGGCAGACACAAATTGTGAGAAGAGATCACTATCCTAAACACTGCTGGAACTAAAAATTCAACCAATGGGTGAGCTTCCTAGTTGAACAACATTATACATAAATCCATGTTCAGTAAATTGAATATTTTTGGATCTGTGGATGATATATATATCTCGATCAATTACGATTGGCATATCTATTGCTACTTTTGAATGTCTGTGTGTGTGTTTTGTTATATATATATATATATATATATATATATATATATATATATATATATATACAATCTCCAGATTTTTAAAATATGAAATATATGTGTCTTATATACACTCCCTAAATTCATTCATGTTCACGTATGTGGATTTATAATCAACTTTTCACAATATTATTCTCAGAAATATTCATCCACCTGAAATACATATTTGTTTTCTAGTACTGAAAACTAACTTCAGTGAATGGTACATACATATCCTAATATTTCTAGAGTTACTGTCCCAGTTTAACATGAAGGCAAGTAGATTCCTATGGTACATGATTTGTATTTTTACGTTCATTTTTTTCAAAACTGGTACATTACTATTTCTTAAGTTTATGCACATCATAGGATATATATTTTATCCACAAGTTCGCAAATTTATACGAATTTGTTTGTCTTTCAATCACTTCCTGCTTCAGGACACATGTATTCTTCCATCTTTCTTGACTGGTCTCTTCCTGAGACCTCTTTCATAACACATTATTTTCGATTTCCATAATCACTTTTGAAGCAAAACTCACATCCCCTTCATGATAAATTATAACTCTGATATTTCCAATGGATGTATAACTGGTTGGAATGAATGATTGTATACCAATATCAGATTTCTTATATATTTTCAGATATCAATTCAATCCATTATTTAGAGTAAAACCAGTTATATTATTTATTCACAGTATGGTCTATGCATGTTTTTTCTTTATATTAATAGACACAGTGTACACCTCTTTGTACCCCCAATACTAATTTATATGTCTTCAAAATATTGCTCCCAGAAATGGTGGAAGAAATACGCATGTCACCTGATCTACATATACATTTTATCACAGAAATATTCTGGACACAAAATGCAAAGATCACACTTATGATTGTACCAAAGCCTAAATGGAAAGTAAATATGGATTACTAAAATCATCCATGTCCAAGTTGCCTAATGCTCTCAAATGTCAATCCTATTGGTGACTACATATTTGTTTCCTCTTAAGATTATATATTCAAACTCAACCCGATTGAAAATGTTTAATCCTATCCCTCACTTTATACATTGCCTGATTTCATAATGTCTCTATTGCCATCTGCTTTCTTACGTATTTTCCACAGTTCACCACTGTGACTGAACCTTCACATGTGCTGACATTTGCTTTCACACTCTAATTGATAACTTATTGCTGAAGATCTTTTTTTCCAAATCCTATACTCACTCTTCTTCCTAAACCTACTGACTATCTTCCTAATCCTACTGACTATCCCTTTTTGACTGGATATTCTCTTCTACATTCAATCATCCAACGTACAAGGTCTTATGCCATTGTATATCGATTTATCTGAGACATCTGTGAGAACGTAATTCAATGGTAAGTATCCCAATCAAGGGCCCAATGATTTTCTGAGCTTCAAATCTTACTTAGATTTATTTTTTCATACATGTATTTCACCTCTATATTCTTATAAATATCGCATGTTCCCAATACCATTAATCATCCAGCAGAATGATTCCTAAGCCAAATGGAAAATGTTATTCACCCTAACCATACACTGTTCCCTCAATCTCATTTTACAGAAGAGCAGGGACAGTGTTGGTCTTACAATACAGAAATGTAGTGGATCTTCCATCTGCTGAGAACCTCAAAGCTCCATGCAGAAATGATCCCTGGAGAAGATGTAGGCAGCTATGAAAGACCTGAGAGAGCAAAAATCATCTTCCATGGCAAACAACCTGGTCAGGATGAAGGGTTGCATCAGAATCAGCCAATCTCTCCTTAATGTAGAGAAGATGGACAAAACCATGCCTGTGTGGAGAGCTGTTACCATTTGCCTACAGGTGATATACCATTCTACCATGTGAAAGTGTGACAGGAAGTAGGGGCAGCCTCCATCTCATGGTACCGTTGGAAGCAATTGTTATGATAAAGTGGTTGCTAAGGCAGTGATCTCATTCAGTTCCTGAAGAAAGTGATCTCATCTCACTTCCTTGGTGATGGAACTCTCTGAACTTGGGATACAGAAAGCCAGGCACCCAGAGCCAGTCCCAGTCCTAGTCCCAGTGGTCTCACTTTTTTGGATTAACCAAGGACAGAGTCAGTCTTTCTTGGTACCTACTGATGTGAGGATGGCCAAATGCCAGGAAAGCTCGGAAGAGGGGCTCTTCCTGAGAAAGCAGGTAGTGGCTCAATCCTGGCTCCTGACAACTTCACAGAGTTGGCCAAGAAGACCAGATCTGAGACAGGACAGGCCATTTTGGGGGATCATAGTATGACCCATCAGTCAGAGCACACACCGGAGAGTCACAGACCTATTTGAGGGAAGGAGGTGCCATTGTGGGTGTGGGTGTGGGTTTGTGGTTTTGTCTCATGTTCTGAGAATAGGTAGGAAAGGCGGTTTGTTTGATTTGGAGTGAACAGTTTCTAGTAAGTCATTTGACAGCGCAAGTGTTTCTATGTCTGTGTATCCCACTGTGTTTGTACTTGTACACATTAGAAAAGAGAATGCATTAATTGATGTGTCCTGTCTCGTAGAAAGCTTCCCAGCATTCATCCAGCCCAATTTATGAATTGACTATGGCTTGCCTTATTGATGGGCAATACCTGCTACCTTCCTAAGTTGCTGTTTTCTTCCTGAATTATGGCCACTTTCCAGAATAGGCTCATGGTTTTGTGTCCAATATATGTACTACCTCCAAGCTCGGTGACATGGCCATGTACTGGATAGCTGAAGGGAATGGCGAGCATCTCAGAAAACTCAGATATCAGTGTGACCAGTAAAGTCTCAGTGGAGAATCCCTGCTTTGGGCCATTTGCTTACCTATTGTTCTGTTGCCCTGAGAGTCAGGAAGGTTTTTGTCTCAGGCCACAGCTTTTTGAATCCTGAAGAAAAGATTTTTCAAATGGAAATTAATAGGATTCACCTTTGGCTCTTAATTGATTTGGAAAGAGGTGTGTCTGAATCAGCCTCTTGGCCCAGTGTGATTCTTTGACTTAGATACTCAGCACCTGATGGATCTAAAGAAAGATCCCATGTGTGCATCCAAATCCAAAATGGCAAAAAAGAGCAGTCATTGTGGATGAAGTCTTTTGCCTTCCTCTGTAAGGTTTCTGAATTCCATCAAGTGAGAATAGGGATCATTTGGGTCAAATGATTTCTTCAAATTAATTCAGAAGCTTTCCAATAGGTGCTTGGGTTTTCTCATCTCTCCAATTTACATAAAGAATGTGTACCCGACACTCGGTAGGCCTCAAATTGGTGAAGCAGAGCAATATTAAGGTCAGGCCTATTTGATCACTCCTGGTACACAGGAAGGATGTACAGGCCACCGGGAATTTAGGCAAATGAGGGCAACGGAGCTTATTTTGGACACTGTCTTGGGCTATGCTAATGCTCTCAAATGTCAATCCTATTGTTGACTTCATCTTTGTTTCTTCCTAAGCTCATACATTCAACCTCAACCCTGTAGAAAATATCTAATCCCATAACTCACTTTATTCTTTTCCTGATTTCCTAATGTCTCTATTGATATCTGCTTTTCTACATATTTTCCCCTGTTCATCATTGTGACTGACTCTTCACTTGTGTTGATATTTACATTGACTCTCTAACCAAAACCCTATTGGCAAAGAACTTTTGTTCCAAATCCTATACTCACTTTTCTTCCTAAACCTACCAACTATCTTCCTAATCCTACTGACTATAACTTTTTGAATAGATGTTCTCTTCTACATTCAATCATCCAAGTAAAGTTTGGGCGAGTGCTGGAGAAAGAGACCACCAAGAGACTATCTCATGCAACAGCAAAGGTTTTATTGGGGGTCCAGCATGCTGGGCCTCAGAGCTCACTTGAATAGAGCAGAGAGACCTGACAACAGCTTAAGCAGAGCTTATATACTTTCCTTGCAGAGGGCAGGGATGGAAGTTCATTGATGGGTCAGGGAGAGTGGATGGTTTGTATTCAACTGGGTGAGGGAGTACATTCTGCAGTTTGGTAATTGGGGACAGCATATTCTGGGAACAAGATTAGCAAACAGTTCTCAAGATTTCAACAGTGTTTTGTTACGCATACAGAAAAACATGAAGTGACAAGTACATATTTTATTAACCTTTCATTCCCCACTTCTTCTTCTGGCTACTTTTAATCATAAAAGTGATCATTGTGGGGTGTCACATTCTATGTCTGCTAGTGGGGTATTACCATAAGTTTAATTTGTCCAATTTGAGCTTGGAGAAAAGAAATTACACGGTTGAGAAAACAGGGTTTTATAGTTAGCAATAATATGAGGATTATTATTGGACTGGCTAGGGTTGATAAAAACGTAGTTAACCAGGAGGACTGTTTAAAAAAAGACTCAAACTACCATTCTTGGGCCTCTCTCTCTCTCGTTGTCGCTCTTCAAGGCATCTTTTTAATTTACTCATAGATTTTTTTTACAACTCCAGTATTGTAGACATAAAAACAACATTCTTCCCTCAATGAAGCACAAAGGCCCCCTTCTCTCATGAAAAGGAGGTCCAACCCTCGACTGTTCTGTAAAACAACTTCAGAGAGAGAGGTTAAAGATTCGTTCAAAGCTGTGATGGAGGATTCTAATATCTTTAATTTTTGATCTATTGCTGCTTTGGGTCATTTGCTGTGTCCCATGGGCCAGACCAATGGTTCCCGTGCCCTACCCTGCAGTAACTACTATTCGTAATAGAATGGCTAAGGTGAGGGACATATGTTTTCAGCGGAACCGTGTTCTATGCCCCCCTCTTTGATCTTCAAATGAACCTGCATCATGATAGAGCACTCTGGGAAACATCTGCACCATTACACAATTAATCACATCTGTTGACCATTTCATGAAAACATAAACAGTGTTTAAGTATATAGAATTATACTGTTGTAGGGACGGACAAGGCAAGGCACCTAAGATAGCACCAAAGACAGGAAAACAGTCTTTTTTGGTTGCAACCAGATTCAGGGGGCATTGCTTCTGTTGTAATCAATTAATCCCCTGAAACCCAAGTTTAGGTAGTTTCAGAATTTTGTACACAACACGTAAGGAAAGGGCTCAGAAGTTCACAGTCTGCAGAAGTTCACAAAAAGCAGTTTTCGTTTCTGTTTTTTCCTCAGTTTGGGGCAAGTTAACTTTTCAAGGACACCTATGTGGGGGAGAGCTTTTTCTTCCCTTTCTTTTTTTTCAACCTGCCAGCTGTTTCCACGCAGCCCAGTTTGTAACTTCTTTATCTTAGAAATGTAGCCATCTCTGTGAAGCCCCAGCTCAAGGCCAGAGGCCTTTTTTTCACATATTTTGTGAAAAACTATTAAGGGTGTGTCTAGATTAGGAGTGCTGGTTTTTTTTAGCCAGTTTCCAAGGAGACCAGGGCAACACGAAAATAGGAAGTTTATCTACAGTGATCTCTTTTATAGGGACTCTTTTGCTGAAAGTCGTAAATCAGCCATGGTGAAGACTTCTGGAGAAGGTTAATTAAGACTTTTCTGTGGACCTGGTACAGAGGGGGACGACTTGGAAGGCAGGGATGAGAGCAACTTCCGTGGATCTGAGAATGAGGAAGGAGAGATGTAAAAGAATATTGGGAGAGGGCTTTGGGATCTTAATAGCAAGAAAAATTTGAGCAGTAGAACAGATAGAACAGAGGGGGAAACGGGAGTGAGTATCCCAAAAAGCCTGTGAGGGACTTTAAATTTTTAGTAACCTGTTTTCAGTGATGACAAAGCAACATTAAAGGCCATTTTCATTACATTTTGGATAAGGGTCTGAGGGTTCTCCTCAGTGGGTTTGAGCTTTGCATTAGCTGGTAAGAGGACCTGGAGGGACCCAGTGCGGGCACTGACAGGAGAAGAGAGTAGTGAGTGAGTGGAGTGGTACCTCAGTACCTGCTACCTCAGCAAGGGGGCAATGGTCTGAGAACTGGCGGAGATTTGGGTTTTTGATCTAGATATTGGAGGGCAGAAATCAAGTTGCTGAGGTGGGAGTGACAGCAGAGAGTCTGGAGCAGAAGGCTGAGGGTAAGCATCTATTGGAGAAGCATAGTTCAGGATGTGAGCAAAGGAGGGAGAAGGCCTCCACATAGGGGAATCTCCTTTTACACTTTTGAGCACTTTCAGAAGGTTAAAAGGTCATGCAGAATTTGAGGATATAGAGACCCCTCTTGGGGCCATCGGTTTTGGTTATCTAATTGGTAATATGGCCAATGCTGTTTACAGAATTTGATGAGGAGTTTGGGTTCCATCTGGCAGTCCCTGTATGCTCACAGCCCCATGACTTACAGAAGAAGTCTGCTCTCCCCCCCGGACAGCCGTGACTGTTTGTGGCTTTGATACTCCGCCGGGCAAACATAATAATCTAGGCTAGCCAACCTGCATCTGGCTCACGTGTCCCTACATCCATGTTTGTTTCCATTTTCTATGGTACCGAAGTAATTTAATGGAATTTTAGTGGGATCCTCTTCATCAGGGATATCTCAATAGGAAAGATCTATAGCCAGCTGACAAATGTCTGGGTGGAGAGATGGCCACCAGGTCCATAAGGGGGCTGTATGTGAGATAGACCATACTTCTTTTCCAGTAGGATTTGTGATCAGCCATCGCTGCTTAAGGGGCTGATGAGGGTTAAGACTACTGGTCGTCAAGGGGAGAATAAATGTCTTCCAGGATCTTCTTGACAACCATTTGCTCTGTTTCTTTTTTTTTTTTCTTTTTTCTTTCTTTTTTTTGTGGGGAAGGCTTCAATCCGTCCTGAAAATGTATCTTCAAAGACTAGAAGATATTTAAGTCCATACCTTGCTGGCTTAATTTCAGTAAAGTCCACTTCCCAGAATTTTCCTGGTATGGTTCCTCGTAGGTGCTTTCCTGCAGGAAGCTTGGAAGGGTAAGTATTAACCAATTGATGGACCTGACAGGCTTTTGTTACCCATTCAGTTATTTTCTTTCACTGTGAGTCGGTTAGTGGAAAACTCTGTTCTTGATCTTTCAGGAATGAATGCAGTTTCTTTGAACAAAGATGAGTGAGTTGATGAACATTTGCTACTGACATAGTTAGAGCCATGATTATAGGAGTATTTACTGAAGGATTTAGAAATTCCACTTGGGGGCCTTCAGGGTTAAAAGTCATTTTGGCCCAGAGCTTGGTGAGCAGATCTCTGCCCATCAATGGGGCCGGGCATTCTGGGATTACTAGGAAGGAGTGATGGATTTATCCTTTCCCCTGGTCCATGGTCCCCTTAGTTGTCAAAGTCTGATATTTACTGCATTTAGACCCTGGAATTAGAGACCTTTTATTTGATAGAGGGCCCAATGGGGCCTTAAGGGCTGAGTATATTGCCCCTGTATCTACTTCAAAGTTTACTGGGGTCCCCTCCACTTCAAAAGTTACCCTGAGGTCGGGGAGAGGATCTGAGCCCCGACTTTCTTAGTCATCCTCCAGAGTCAGAATGTCTGGCTGGCGTTGCTGTCTCTTTCTAGGGCACTCTTTGGCCCAGTGTCCTTTTTCTTTAGAGTAGGCACATTGATCTGAGGCCAGGGGTGGCCTCTAGTGTGGGCCCAGGTATCCCTTTCTGTCTCTCTGTTTCTTAATTTCTGGCCTGTTTGTTGTTGTGACCAGGACCTTAGTCAATGCCTTAGTCTGTCTTTTGCTTCTCTCATCCTCCCTTTGCTCCCTTCTCTTCCTCACTTTCACTCTTATAGTATACCTTGTTGGCTTCTCTAACTAAATCTCTCAAAATCATATCTTGTAATCCATCTAAGCATTGTAACTTTCTTTTAATATCTAGGGCAGCTTGCCCAATAAAGGCCATTGTGACAGATGCCTTTTGATCCTCTGCCTGAGGATCGAAAGTAGTATATCTCCTATATGCCTCCATAGTTCTCTCTAGGAACATAGAGGTAGATTCACCAGGCCCTTGAATAATCTCTCTTACCTTGGCCAAATTAGTTGGTCGCCTAGCGGCCACTAAGATACCCACTATTAGAGCCCAGTGATAAGTGGACAGATGCTCCCTACCTTCAAATGTGTTGGGGTCCCACTTGGGTCGTTTCAAGAGAAAGCCGGCTTTGATTATGTTGGGAAGTTGTGTTGGTCACCCATCTAGTCCGAGGATATTGTTTTCTAGCATCCAGGAGGATTCTCTTTTGTTCCTCTGTCATGAAGAGAGTCCCTATGAGTTGTTGGCAGTCATCCCAAGTAGGCTGGTGTGAAAACATCAATGACTCAACCAGACCTGAGAGCCAGGTTGGGTCCTCGGTAAAAGGAGGATTGTTATTTTTCCATTTATATAGGTCTGAAGAGGAGAAGGCCAATACTGGTAGGCTTGCATTTTTCCTCCATGGCCGTTGTCAATCATTGGCCCATAGGAATGGAGGGGGAGCAACACGGGAGTTTCAGGGTTTTAAATCATTTGACGCTGTTGAGTTCCTTTAGCCAGGCCAGCTTCCTCCAGGGGAGGAGGGGCTGTGTGTGCTGCAGGGGAGTTATCTGGAGTGCGCTGGGCTGGCTTATCTTTCTCCAATGGCGGAGAGGCTGAGTCAGCAGCAGGGGAATCACTTAGAGGGTGTTGGGGGTTGTGGGATGAGGGTAGAAGATAAGGAGGGGGATGAGAGTCCAGTAGAGTCAAATCTTGTGACTCAGGGAGAACAGAGGGTGGAGGAGGAGGATGAGCAGAGGGTTTGAGAGATCGTGGGGAAAAAAGTAGGAGCGGGGACATGGCAAGGAAAGGCTTCACCCATGGAGGAGGAGATTTGCAGAGGTCCTGCCAAGTTAAGATATATGGCTGTTGATCGGGATGGCTATGTGGCCCTGGATGTAAGACAATATCTCTGACTTATTAAATTAGTGCGAAGTAGAAAGATCCTTCTAGGGGCCATCTGAATGCAAAGGTGGGCCATTCTGAGGCACAGAGAGTCTGCCAGGTCCAGCGTTTTACTGAAAAAGAAAGATTCTGAGCCCTTAAG
Source organism: Callospermophilus lateralis (assembly GCF_048772815.1). Lineage (NCBI taxonomy): Eukaryota > Metazoa > Chordata > Mammalia > Rodentia > Sciuridae > Callospermophilus > Callospermophilus lateralis. The sequence continues at coordinate 394,095 of NW_027512438.1, forward strand.
CGGACTTTGGTCCAGTGATCAAGGTCAGAGACAGAGGCATTGAAGTGACCTGTCCCATAATGAAAGATACACAAACAGTAAAAGCAACTCTCACGACACAGACAAGACAAGATAATAAAGACAGGCAATGAACGTCCAACACTGAGACCAAGACTGAGCAGCCGGCAAAACCCGATGGGCTGGCAATACCGAATCTGAAACAAAACATCACTGAGTCGAGGAGACTATTGTTCCTTGATTCCCGAGTCCTCTGTGGCGTCCCCCAGAGCCTGTGGCTCTGTGACACATCTGCCAGCCACCGTCAAAGAGAGCTCATGCAACTTCATCAACAGCCATTTTGCCAAGCCCTAACCTGAAACCTGAAACCAGAAAGAGGCGCCTTACTTTCCCTGAGAGTAGCCCATTGAGGTCTCTCTTCCGCCCCTGCCGGATCTCGAAGGAACCTCCATATATAAAGGTCGGGAGAGCGTTGGGGGAAGAGACCACCAAGAGACTCTCTCATGCAAAAGCAAAGGGTTTTTGGGGGGTCCAGCATGCTGGGGCTCAGAGCTAATTTGAATAGAGCAGAGCTCATATACTTTCCTTGAAGTGGGCAGGGAGGGAAGTTTATTGATGAGTCTGGGCGAGTGAGCAGTTTGCGTGCAACTGGGTGAGGGAGTACATTCTGCAGTTTGGCAGTTGGGGACAGCACATTCTGGGAAAAAGATTAGAAAACAGTTCTCAAGATTTCAACAGTGTTTTATTAAGCATACAGAAAAACAGGAAGTGACAAGTACCTATTTTATTAACATTTCACAACCTACTATACTTTGCCAGATTTCCTAAAGTCTCTATTGATATCTGCATTCCTACATATTTTCCCCAGTTCTGCATTGTGACTGATTCTTCACATGTTCTGACATTTACATTCACTGTATACCCGAAACCCTATAGCTAAAGAACTTTTGGTCCAAATCCTATACTCACTCTCCTATATAAACCTACCGACTATCTTCCTAATACTACCGATTACTCCTTTTTGACTGGAAGTTCTCTTTTACAATCAATCATCCAAGTTACAAGGTCCTATGAAATTATATATCAATTTATCTGAGACATCTTTGCAGAACACAATTCAAAGCAAAGTATCCCATCTGTGCAGAAAATAAATCAAAGCTTAATACCAAAATCAAGGGCTCAATGCTTTTCTGGACTTCAAATCTTACCTAGATTTCTGTTTTCATACTCATATATTTCACCTATATATTCTTGTAAATATTGCAGGTTTCCAATACCATTATTCATCCAGCAGAATGATTTCTATTCAAAATCGAACCTGTTATTAACCCTAACCATACACTGTTCCCTCAATCTAACATAAGAGAAGAGCAAGGACAGAGTTGGTCTTAAAATACAGGAATGAAGGAAATCTTCCAACTGCTGAGAAACTAAAAGGTCCATGCACAAATGATCTCTAGAGAAGATGTAGGTAGCTATGAAGGAACTGAGAGAGCAAAAGTCATCTTCCTTTGCAAACAACATGGTCAGCATGAAGTGATGTGTCTGAATCAGCCTCTCTCTTCTTTATTTAGAGAAGAAGGACCAAACCAGGCCTGTGTGGAGAGCTGTTCCCAGTTACCAATGGTTGATATACCATCCTAACTTGTGAAAGTGTCACATAAAGTAGGGGAAGTCTCCATTTCATGGGACCTTTGGAAGTAAATGTTAAGACAATGTGGTTGCCAAGGCAGTGACCTCATTCAGTTCCTGAAGGAAGTGACCTCACCTCACATCCTTGGTGATGGAACTCTCTGAACTTGGGATCTAGGAAGCCAGGCACACAAATCTAGTCCCAGTCCCAGTCCCAGTTGTCTCACTTCTTTTGATTTACCAAGGACAGAGTCAGTCTTTCTTGCTACCTACTGATGTGAGGATAGCCAAATGACAGGAAAGATCTTAAGAGTGGCCTTTCCTGAGAAAGCAGTAAGTGGCTCACCACTGTCTCCTGACAACTTCACAGAGTTGGCCAAGGAAACCAGATCTGAGACAAGACAGGCCATTTGATGGGAACATAGTATGGCCCAGCAGTCAGAGGACACACACGATAGTCAGAGACCTACTTTGAGGAAAGAGGTGCCTTTGTGGGTGTGGGTGTGTGTTTGTGATTTTGTCTAATGTTCTGAGAATAGGTAGGAAAGGCGGTTTGTTTGGTTTGGAGTGGACGGTTTCTAATAAGGGTTTTGACAAGGCGAAGGTTTCTATGTCTGTGTATCCCACTGTGTCCATGGTTGTAGACATTAGAAAAAAAGAATGCAGCAATTGATGTGTCCAGTCTAGTAGAAAGCTTACCAGCATTCTTCCTGCCCAATTTATGAATGGAATGCGGCTTGCCGTATGGATGGGTAACACCTGCTATCTTCCTAAGTTCCTGATTTCTTCCTGAATTCAGGCCACTCTCCAGAATTGGCTCATGGTTTTGTGTCCAAGATATGTACCACCTCCAAGCTCTGTGACATGGCCATGTACAGGATAGCTGAAGGGAATGGCGAGCATCTCAGAAAACTCAGATATCAGTGTGACCAGGAAAGTCTCAGTGGAGAAACCCTGCTTTTGGCCTATTGCTAACCTATTGTTCTGTTGCCCTGAATGTCAGGAAGGTCTTTGCCTCATGCCACCCCTTTGTGAAGACTGAAGAAAAAGTTTTCAAATGGAAATGAATGGGCATCTCCTGTGGCTCTTTGCTTAATTGCTTTGGAAAGGAATGTGTCTGAATCAGCCTCTTGGCCCTATGTGAGGTTGTGGCTCAGATTCTCAGCACCTGATGGATGTAAAGAGAGATCCCATGTGTGCATCCAAAACCAAATTGGTCAAAAGAGCAGTCATTGTGGATGAAGTCTCTCGCCTTTATCTTTAAAGTTCTTGAACTCGATCAAGTGAGAATAGGGATCCTTTGGGTCAAATGAGTTCTTCAAAGACCTGCAGAGGTGCTTGTGTTTTCTCATGATGGCAAATCACATAAAACTATATACCTGATACTCAGTTTTCCACAAATTGGAGAAGCATAGAAGTATTAACGTCTAGCATATTTGATCAATCCTGGTTCACATGAAGGGTGTCCAGACCACCCTGATGTTACACCAATGAGGGCAAGGGAGTTATTTTGGCCACTCTCCTGGACTCCGTCACTCATGGAAACCTACAGCCAGAGGTTATGATTAGTGTCTATATGGAAGAAGATGAGGGCCATATGGGAGTGTTTTGGTTTTAATTTTGGTCATTTGTGTCCGGTTGGAAGACATGACTGAGAAAACCTGGGCTTGAACTCTGGTGTGATTCCCCTTATAGACTGAGTTCTGGAACTGACTTCAGAGAAGTATTGCCATGAATTTTGTTGGGATTTTAGGAGGCCACCTATGAGAATCACCCTTGGAAACAGAGATCTAGGCACAGGGGGGCTTTCCAAAGAGCCCGGGAAATCTCAGCCAGGATATCACATGATTTTATTCTGAAAGACTTGGCATCCATAGTTGAGAGTCACAACACCCATGGACGTCACATTGTAGACCTCAATGGGCCTGGCTTCATGTGACCTTTTGGCCACTCTTTGGGAAGCCTTGCCTGTGAGAGTTCTCCAGAGCATTCATTGAAATGAGCTTCCTCACCATTTAATGGTTCCTGAATGAATTGAAACCCACAGTGCCTCCAACGTCATCTTTGAAAAATGCCTTGATAAATACCATGAAATTTTTGAAATTTCCATGACCAGGTGGCACTGGAGAACCTTTGGATGTTGCTGATCATGAGTGTACCAGACAGTGCCTTGATTGACTCGGCTTCATGAAAATGGTGTAGAACAGAGATGCCAGTAAGTTGGAACCTGCTGAGTAATGTGCCTAGAGCAGTGGTGGGAAGGTGTGTGATAAAAAATTTGTTTTTGGGCCATGTGGATCTGCCATTGGCTTCCAAATGGCTTGTGACTGACATGGTGCAGCCAGCAGACCCTTACATGAAAAGGCATCTTGTTATATGGAGATGTTTCCGGGCAATGTTCAGAATCAGGTTGCTATGGACATGGGGCCAAGCTATGTGCGTTAGAAGCCTGGTTGGTGCATTCTCCTGCAGACGCTGACTCACCACACATGACAGATTTGCCTCCAGAACTGTGTCCCAGTTGAACTCCTTTAATTTCATGAAGCAATTGCCAAAGTCCCAGTGCAGCAGCAAGAAACACCACGAAAATAGAAGATGACCAAATGGCTTCACAGTCCACATGAAAAGACACTTATCCCCCAATGGTCACCGTTTACTTACAAAGAGATAATTCAGCACTGCTGCCTCATGTTTCTTTGGAAAATAAGAAACCATTTCCTCCAGGTCACATAGATGCAGACACAGATTTGATGGTGTCACTAGAAAGCAGCTAAAGCTCCTGACAACAACATATATTTCAAGTGCCCAACCTCAGAGGCAGTTTCTCAAGAAGTATTTAGGCCAGCAGAGCTCCATGTTTATGGAGTTTTTACCCTGTCCCATACTTTTGGAAACTCCTCTACCACTGCCAAGGTTGTAAACCCCTGAGCATATTCCATTCCATATATATATTCACAGATTTTCTAACTTTTCTCCTCTAATTGTGTCTTACTTTGGGCGAAGGTAATGTCAAGGAATTGTTCTGGATGAGAGTGGGAAGATTTTGTTTAGCACATATTTGTATACACATTGGATTCCTTTTTCTATTTTACATTTGAAATACTGAATCCCTGACACTAACACATACCCTAATAGATTCTGAGTACTAATCATAATATGATGGAGAAAAATAACCGAAACAGAATAGAAATACAAGCAGTTCAGAGGAGGCATGTTGTATTTTTGGACTTGCGTTTTGCATTATATAGGGTAGGAGTTATAAATCTAGTCCATTTTTAATTGAAATAGTTCTCCATGTTCTTTTAATGTTAACAAATATGTGAATTCCTGTCTCCCTTTCTCTGTAGTCTATTCAGCACATGTATTTTTATATGCACATATAGAATCCTACCTGGTATCACACGCAAATTTTCATGAGTTACATGACTTGGCAGATACAAACTGTGAGAAGAGATCACTCCTCCTAAACGATGTAGGAACTGAAAATTCAACCTATGGGGTAGCTTCCTAGTTAAAAAAAGTTATACATAAATCCATATCGACTAAAATGAATATTTTTGGATCTGTGGATGATATATATTTCACTGTGTAATTAGATTGGCATATATATATATATATATATATATATATATATATATATATATATATATATACTCTCCAGATATTTAATAATATTTAACATATGTGTCTTATTATACACTCCCTAAATTTATTCTTGTTCATATATGTGGATTTATAATCAAATTTTCACAAGATTATTCTCAGAAATATTCATTCACCTGAAATACATATTTGTTTCCTAGTATTGAAAACTAACTTCAGTGAATAGTGCATATAAATGCTAATATTTCTACAGTAACTAACCCAGTTTAATATCAATGCAAGTAGATTCCTATGGGACATGACATTTATTTTGAAGTTCATTTTTATTCAACACTGGTACATTTCTATTTCTTGAGTTTATGCACATTATAGCATATATATTTCATCCACACGTTCACAAATTTATAGGCATTTATTTCACTTTCAATCACTTTCTGCTTCAGAAACATGTATTCCTCCATGTGTCTGACTGGTCTTTTCATGAGACTTCTTTCCAAACACATTATTTTCGATTTCCATAATCACTTTTGAAGCAAAACTCACACACTCTTCATGATAAACCATAACACTAAGATTACAATTAGACGTATAACTAGTTGTTATGAATGATTCTATATCAATATATGATTTCTTATATATTTTCAGATATCAATTCAATCCATTATTTAAAGTGGAACCAGTTATATTATTTATTAACTGTATGATCTATTCATGCATTATCTCTATATTTATAGACACAGGGTACACCTCGTTGTACCCCCAATACTAATTTATACATATTTTAAATATTGCTGCCAGAAATGGTCGAAGAAATACTCATGTCATCTGATCTACATATACATTTTATCACAGTAATATTCTGGACCAAAAAAGCAAAGGTCACTCTTAAGATTGTACCAAAGCCTAAATGAAAAGTGAGCATGGATTACTAAAACCTTCCATGTCCAGGTTTCCTAATGCTCTGAAATGTCAATCGTATTGGTGACTACATATTTGTTTCTTCCTAAGATTATATATTCAACCTCAAGCCTGTTGAAAATGTCTAATCCTATCACTCACTTTATACTTTGCCTGACTTAGTAATGTCTCTATGTATGTCTGTATTCCTACATATTTTCCCCTGTTCATCATTGTGACTGACTCTTCACATATGCTGACTTTTACATTCACTGTCTACCCGAAACCCTATTGCTTAAGATCTTTTGCTCTAAATCCTATACTCACTCTTCTTTCTAAACCTACCGACTATCTTCCTAATCCTACCGACTATCTCTTTTTGAGTGGATGTTCTCTTCGACATTCAATCATCCAAGGTACAAGCTCCTATGCCATTGTATATAGATTTATCTGAGACATTTTTGCAGAACATCATTCAAAGCTATGTGTACCAATTAAGGGCCCAATGCCCTTCTGGGCTACATATCTTCCCTAGATTTCTATTTTTATACTTATATTTCACCCATATATTCTTGTAAATATCATAGTTTCCCAATACCATTATTTGTCATGAAGAAATATTCCTAACCCAAATTGAACATGTTATTAACCCAAACCATACACTGTTCTCTCAATCAAACTTTACAGAAGAGCAGGGACAGGGTTAGTTTTACAATACAGGAATGTAGGGCATCTTCCACCTGTTGAGAACATCAAAGGTCCATGCAGAAATGATCTTTTGAGAAGATGTAGGCAGCTATGAAAGACTGAGAGAGAAAAGTCATCTTCTATGGCAAACAACCTCGTCAGCATGAAGGGATGTGTATGAATCAGCCTCTCTCTTCTTAATGTAGAGAAGATGGACCAAACCAGTCCTAGGTGGAGAGCGGTTCCCGAGTGCCCATGGTTTATATACCATTCTAACTTATAAAAATGTCACAGGAAGTAGGGGCAGCCTCCATCTCATGGGACCCTTGAAAGCAACTGTTCGTACAAAGTGGTTGTCAAGGCAGTGACCTCATTCAGTTCCTGAAGAAGTGATCTACCTCACTTTCTTGGTGATGGAACTCTCTGAACTTCGGATCCAGGAAGCCAGGCACCTGGAGCCAGTCCAGTCCAATACCCATTGGCTCATTTTTTTGGATTTACCAAGGAGAGTGTCAGTCTTTCTTGGGACCTACAGATGTGAGGATGGCCAAATACCAGGAGAGCTCTGAATAGGGTCCTTTCCTGAGAAAGCAGGTGGTGGTTCACTGCTGGCTCCTGACAACTTCACAGAGTTGGCCAAGGAGACCAGATCTGAGATAGGACAGGCCATTTTGGGGGAACATAGTTTGTCCCACCACTCAAAGGACACTCCGGATAGTCACAGAGTTACATGGGGGAAGGATGTGCCTTTGTGGGTGTGATTCAGGTTTTGTCTCATGATCTGAGAATAGGTAGGAAAGGTGGTTTGTTTGATTTGGAGTGGACTTCTTCTAGTAAGTAGTTTGACAAGGCGAGTGTTTCTATGTCTGTGTATCCACTGTGTCCGTGGTTGTAGATATTAGAAAAGAGAATGCAACAATTGATGTGTCCTGTATAGTAGAAAGATTCCCAGCATTCATCTTGCCCAACTTATGAATGAACTGAGGCTTGCCTTATCCATGGGCAACACCTGCTATCTTCCTAAGTTTCTGTTTCCTTCCGGAATTCTAGACACTCTCCAGAATAGGCTCATGGTTTTGTGTCCACGATATGTACCACCTCCAAGATCTGTGACATGGCCATGTACTGGATAGCTGAAGTGAATAGCGAGCATCTCAGAAAACTCAGATATCAGTGTGACCAAGAAAGTCTCAGTTGAGAAACCCTGCTTTGGGCCTTTTGCTTATCAATTGTTCTGTTGCCCTGAATGTCAGGAAGGTCTTTGCCTAAGGCCACCCCATTGTGAAGCCTGAAGAAAACAGTTTTCAAATGCAAATGAATGGGCATCACCTGTTACTCTTTGCTTAATTGCTTTGGAAAGGAATGTGTCTGAATATACCTCGTGGCCCTGTGTGAGGTTGTGGCTTAGATTCTCAGCACCTGATTTATGTAAAGAGATATGCCATGAGTGCACCCAAAACCACAATGGCCAAAAGAGCAGTTATTGTGAATGAAGTTTCTCACATTCATTTGTAAGTTTCCTGACCCCCATCAAGTGTTAATAGGGATCCTTTGGGTCAAATTATTTATTCAAAGCCCTGCAGAGGCTAGCCCATAGGTTTTTGGGTTTTCTCATGACTCCAAATCATATAAAGAATCTATACCTGACAGTCAGTAGGCCTCAAATTGGAGATGCAGAGCAGTATTAACACCTGGCCTATTTGATAACTCCTGGTTCACAGGATGGGTGTCCAGGCCACCGTGAATTTAGGCAAATGAGGGACAAGAGAGCTTAATTTTGAGACTGTCTTGGGCTGCACCCCTCATGGAAAACTCCAGCCAGAGTTTATGATTAGTGTCTATATGGAAGAAGATGATGGCCATGTGGGAGTGTTTTGGTTTTAATTGTGGTCATTTGTGTAGCGGTTGAAAGAGATGACTGGATCCACCTGGGCTTGAACTCTGGTGTGATTCCTCTTAGAGACTGAGTTCTGAAACTGACCTCAGAGAAGTATTGCCATGAAATGTGTTGGGATTTTAGGAGGCCACGCATGAGAATCGCCCTTGGAAACTGAGATCGAGGGCCAGGGTGGCTTTCGAGATTGCACTGGGAATCTCAGCCAGGATATCACATGATTTTATTCTAAAAGACTTGGCAGTCATAGTTGAGAGTCTAAACACACATGGAACTGACATTGTAGACCTCAATGATCCTGGCTTCATGTGACCTTTTGGCCACTCTTTGGGAAGGCTTGCCTGTGAGTGTTCTCCAGAGATTTCATTGAAATGAGCTTCCTTACCATATAATGGTTTCTGCATGAATTGAAACCCACAGTGCCTCCAACATCATCCTTCAAAAATGGCTAAATAAATACCAACAAATTTCTGAAATTTCCATTACCAGGTGGCACTGGAGAACCTTTGGATGTCATGTTGCTGATCATGAGTGAAATAATTCCCCACGCAAAGACACTTCAAAGGGAGAATTCCAATTTTATTGCAAAAAAGCTGTGTGATTATATAGAACTAAGGGGGAGATGGTAGGGCTTAGATAAATGGCAGCAACCCGTTTATTGAAAGCAAGTTCTTTCAGATATCATCTCCAGAACCCAGGAATTAGTTCTCATTGGGGCTAAGGTTCTCCACCAGTGAGATTTGAAATTGGCGCTGGCGGGAGAGTTCACAAGGGCGGGAACTTTTCGCACCACTGCAGAAATGAAGAAGGTAGGAAGAAGAAGTCCTTACGCACCATGTTGGGGTTTTTCTCTGGGGTATGGCTGCCATTTATACTTTTTCCAACATTCCTCCCTTTTTGTTTTCTTAGGAAGTGGGGCGTCGTTTTTAGATCTGGCTGCTTCCTGCTGTATGGGGGTGCTGTGAGGCCTAGAAAGGGAAGGGGAGGAATGCTCGGGGGGCAGGTCTGGGAATATCATGGCAGCAAGAAATAAAACCCAGTGGCTATAGACAGCTACTTCCGTAGGGGTGAAGTCAATGAAAGTTCCCTGAAGCCACAAGTTGTCGATGGCATGGAACCAGTCCTGGATGGAGGAGATTGTTGGTATCAGCCACTGGTCCTGTAACAGAGACTCTAGAAAATACTGGAAGCGCTGCCTGGACAAGGTGCCACAGGACCTGAAGAAGATCAGAGTGAATAAAAACAGAATGAAGATAAAAATTAAAGCAAAGGTCAATTTTTGGCAGAAGTTCCATGTTGGGGGAGTGACATAGAAGAGGCCAAGGGCCATGAGGAAGCTTAGAAGGTCATAAAGATTCAAGAATCCAGGATGGCAGATTAAGAGGTTGTCCGAGCTTGTTGTCTCCCACTGTCTGATGTCCATTGCATTCCATCGTGCCTGGTAGTGAGCTTCATCACGGAGTGAACTGTTCTCTTGGAGATGTTGGGGGTTCGTCGGTCATCAGAGGCTGGTAGTGCCTAAGCAAAAGCTGGTTGAAAGTTTGATTACGAATTTTTTGCAGTTGGGTTTGAAGGAACTTCATTATGCAGGGCAAGAGAGCACAAAAAAGGAGCATCCCAATAAGGGGCCCAGAGAGAGGTAGTAAGTACATGGCAAGATAGGATTGGAAGAACCTCGTTATGGGATTGGAGGAGGTAGGTTTGAGCAATTGGGTCGATAATTCCTGCAATTTAACAACTTTTTTTTTATTAGCCCAGATTCATTAACATAATAGCAACATTCTCTCTGAGGAATAGGCATGTACCCCCTTTTTCTGCAGTGAGAAGATCAATTGCCCTTCGGTTCTGTAAAGCCACTTGTGCCAATGAAGTAACCTGCCACTGCAAGGAGCCAAGAGACTCAGCAGTGGTATCGAGTGCTTCCTGCAGTTTTTGTTGCACGTCATTGGATGCCCATAGAGTATGACCTATAGCTCCACCAGAGAGACCGAGACTCGCCACTGAGGTTGTTAAAGTGAGGCCTACCAGAACCGGCAGAAAGACTGCCCTATGGGTGCGGGAAGGTAGGGCCAACTGTCGGAATTCAGTGGGAGTATACAAAGAAAGCAGAGGAACTACAGTAACCAAGATACAGGTGCCAGAGACATTGATCGTTGAGGTACTTAAAGACCAATTACACCAGATGAAATGTCCAGGTTGCATAAACGCAGGGCTCTATGGGGTGCTATAGCTCAAGGAACAAATGGGTAAAGGATTCATTATTGGCAGGTGGATACAGATAAAAGGAAATAAAGTATTGTTGGAATAACTTTCCCACAGTGGGATATGTGTCACATGTAGGGGTTGTCCTTACTTAGAGAAATTGTAGGTTTTTGCTGAAATATTTCCTGCCGCTAATGGGACCGCTGCTAGAAGTGGACGACTAAGTGAAGCACAGAGAAAGCACTGAGAAGTAGGCACCAAAAGAATGGAGGAGTTTAATAATCGAAGAGTTTGGTGTAGCAAATTGAGCCATGTGGAAGGGGGACCTTAGGGGGTTGAAGGCTCTGAATCCTCTTTGGATGAGCTATGGATAAGATCTCGAAGTTTTGATTCTGACTCCTTAATGTGTTCGACTACCTGGATGGTTGCCTTAGGTGGCGTAATCAGGGTGCGGCCAACAGTCATCCACCCTGTGGGTCTGGCTGAGGTTGTCCGAGCATAGACAGCAAACTCAACATAGCCCCAACGTTTGGCCTTGGGGTCAGGTGTATCTGAAGTATATGATCCATTGTTATCGGATGAAGAGCCTTTATGCCACTTTAGGTAACTAGAAGTCCACCCTTCAGGGTAGCCAAGTGAGTGGTAAGAACAGCTACCACGTTCATCATGGAACCTGCATGACCAATAGGGACACCCATTATATATCTCAGGCCACCAATGACAATAGTCTTTGGTTTGATTAAAAAGGAAGCAAATGAAAGGCCAGTTCCAGCTACCAGGGACGAAGGTCCTTGAAGGTGACAATTTTAGGGGAATAGAGGTGCAGTTGTGGATGAAGCAAGTAGTTGCATCCACTGCGCGGACCTTCTGCATGCCATGTTCTGAGTATCGTTCCCGAAGAGTGAATAAATACATGGTAGGTTAGGAGGGTAAAGACAAGTCCCAATAGAGCACAGAAAAGAAGCAGAGCACAAAAAAACAAGCAGTTAGAGAAGACTAGGGTGTTGGGAGAGCTCATTGTGCCTTCTTTAAGAGGAATTGGGCTGCAGGGAACACCGTGTGAGCTGCAACTTAAATGGGTGAGATGGGTGTGGAAAGCAGGAGTAAAGGGGAGGTTCAGGAGGTGATTCTTGGAGTTCCTCTGGGGTGGTCCTGTCGTCAGCAGGTGGGGCCTCCTGGTGATATGGCTTCAACCTAGAAATGGGAATCCAGGGAGTGAGATGGTTGTCTGATAAGGAGAGTTTGGCGGCGGTGGGGTTACAGAGAATGACAGGATAGGGGCCTTCCCATTTTGGTGCAAGAGTCCCTTTCTCCTCTGGGGTATTATAATAGACTAGACTCCCAGGTGTTAAGGGAGGAGTGTTTGGAGAGGAGACTGGGTCTGGAAGAAGCCAGTTCTGATATTTCCAGTGTTCTGAGCGGAGATGAAACAAGAGAGGCAAAGACAAATCTCGGGTGAGATGTCCTTGTGAAATGACCAACCCAGGGGGTAAAAGAGGTCTTCCATACATTATCTCAAAGGGAGACAGTAAAGATGGTTTCTTAGGGAGAGCTCTGATTCGAAGCAAAGCCAAGGGAAGGATTTTGACCCAGTCTAAGTTTAATTCCATTGTCAATTTGGTAAGGACTTCCTTCAGAGTACGATTTACCCTTTCCACTTTCCCTGAAGCCTGGGGGTAATATGGACAGTGGAAATGCCACTTGAAAGAGAGGGCTTGAGAGACCTTTTTTGTGATCCTAGAAATAATCTCAGGGCCATTGTCATATTGTAGGGAAGTCGGCATACAAAACCTGGGGATGATGTCTGTCAGTTAGATTGAAGCTACAGTGGAAGCCTTTTTATTGGAAGTGGGAAATGCCTCAACCCAAACAGAGAAAGTGTCCACAAAGACAAGGAGGTATTTAGTGTGCCATACTGTGGGCATGTTGGTGAAGTCTACTTGCCAGTCAGCAGCGGGAATGTGTCTCCGGGCTTGGTGGAAAGGGAAAGGTTTGGGCCTTAAAGGAGTATGAGGGTTGGTCCACTGACAGATCTGACAATTAGAGGCTATATTCTCTAGCATGGCTATGTCAGAAGGGTTGAGGGAGAAGAAGCTCTGTAAAAAAAGGGTCAAAGACTGAGAATTGGAATGGTGTAGAGTATGAAGGAACTTGAAAAGATTTTTGTTCTTACTGGAAGAAGTAGGGGCTTCAGATGAGCTGTCTAAAGTGGCCATAATATGTCCCCCATGGGGGCCATAATTGGAAGTGGTAGCAGCCATTCGTGCCGCCTGGTCAGCTTTGGCATTGCCCTCAGTGATAAGAGAGCTGTCCTTCTGATGTGACCTACAATGGACAACTCCCAACTGGGTGGGTAAGTGGGAGGCCTCTATCAGATTGGTTAAAAGAGCCAAATTAGTGATCGCATTACCTTTGGTGGTAAGTAGGCCTCACTCCTTTCATATTGAAGCATGGGATAATAAGATCTGGAAGACATATTTTGAATCAGTATAGAGGGTGAGGGATTTGCCTTGTGCTAGTAGGCAGGCACGAGTGGCTGCTATAAGTTCAATCTGCTGGTTGGTAGTTCCTGAAGGCATAGCTTTGGCCTCTATAATCTCAGTGGCTGAAACTACAGCGTATCCAGAGTAATGAGTGCCATTCTGCCTAAAGGAACTGCTGTCAGTAAACCAGATAAGGTCAGGCTTGGTGAGTGGTTCCTCAGAAATGGAACAATGACAGCGGAGAAAATCATCTAAGGTTTCCAAGCAATTATGAGTTGGTGTGTTAGACGTGGGAGTCATTGGGAGCAGTGAGGCAGGGTTCAGTGCAGAGCATGAAAGGAAAGTAATATTAGGGTTTTCCTGAAAGAAAGTGAGGAGCGACAGAACTCTGGATGGAGGAAGGGTTTGAAGGCCCTTATAAGCTGAAAGATCTTTCAAGTGATGTGGGGAGTGGATAGTTCAAGGTGCCCCAAAAGTCAGCTTAGAGGCTTCTTTGTGTAAAATTTGTCCAGCAACCAGAGCTCTTAAGCAAGGGGCCCACCTACGAATGGTAGAGTCTAGTTTCTTGGAAAATATGCCACAGGTGCAAATGTAGGCCCATAGTTTTGACCTAAGACCCTAAGTGCTTGCCCCCCTTTTTCATGGACATATAGATGAAATGGTCTTGAAAGATCAGGAAGGTGAAGGGCAGGTGCCTTTAAGAGGAGTTGCTGAAGCCTGCGGAAGTGGTAGATGGGGGAGAAGACAAGAGATTCACTAGGGGGTCCATTTGCTAGGTCATACAGGGGTTTGGATAGAAGAGAATAATTTGGGATTCAGGCCCTAAAATAACCTGCTACTTCTAGGAATGATAGTATTTTGGCTTTCATATGGGGCACTGGAAGATCAGAGAGGAGTTGCCTCCTATCCAGTGTTATTTCCTTATTCCCGGGTGTAAGGCAAAAACCAAGAGAGGTGAAAGAAGACTGGGAAACCTGTGCCTTGTGGGGAGACTCCCTATATCCCTTGTCTGCTAGGAAATTAAGAAGCTGAGCGGTGTGGGATTGAGAGTGTTCCCAGAGGGACTACATAGAAGAAGGTCATTGACATATTGAAGGAGAATAGAGTCAGGACAGGTCGGGTGAAAGGATGTGAGGTCCTGGGCAAGAACTTGGCAAAAGAGATGGGGGCTGAATCCCCGTGGGAGGACAGTCCAGGAAAGCTGATGAGAATGGTGGATGTGAGAGTCAGTCCACGTAAAAGCAAAGATATTCTGAGATTCTGAGAACAAGGGAATAGAAAAGAATGCATCTTTTAAATCTAGGACCGAGAAGTGGGTAGTAGTGGCAGGAATCTGAGAGAGGAGGGTGTAAGGGTTGGGCACTAGCGGGTGGATGGGGACCACAGAGGAGTTGACAAGGAGAAGGTCTTGAACCAGCCTGTAGGACACGTTAGGTTTCTTAAGTGCCAGAATGGGGGTGTTGAAAGGAGAGTGTGTAGGCCTAAGATACCCCTTTCGTAATAAATCCTGGATGATGGGTTCTAATTCGAGGAGGGCTGTGGTTGTGAGTGGATATTGTGGTTGACTAATATATCTTGAAGGGTCCCGTAAGACAATATGAATAGGACTGCATTTAGCCATAAAGGGTGTAGTTGTGTCCCAAACCTCAGGCTTAACTAGTTTAGAGAGTCATGGAGGAGTGCATGAAGGAGGTGTATCTGCCCCTAGGAACATCATGAGGAAATGAGAGGTAGGAGAGGTGTGGGGTGATATGTGAATGGTGACTTTTCATAGTGAGAGTATGTCCCTTCCCAGAAGGGGAATGGGGCAATGGCTCATAACGAAAAAGAAGTGAGTGAAGGACAAAAGGGATCCCTGCATATAACATGATGGGGGGGTTTGAGGTAAAATCTGTTTAACTCCTACCCTGACAATAGGAGTTTTTGAGGGTGTGGTAGAACCCCAATACTCCCTTAAGACTGATAAAGCGGCACCAGTATCCAAGAGGAAGGTAATGAAGCATCTATCCACCAGGAAGGTAACCCTAGGCTCTTGATTCTTGATGGTAATAGTCTGGAGGGAAAGCCCAGGACTCCGTCAATCCTCCTCTGCCAAGCCCAAGAGAGGCTGTGGTTGCCGGGCGGCTGACCAATCTCCCTTTTGGGTTGTTGGGCAGTCTGCCCCCCAGTGTCCCCTTTGATGGCATTTTGGGCAGGGGTTGTACGGTGTCCTCAGTGAAGGACAATCCCTGGCCCAATGTCTCTCCTTACCACATTTGAAGCAAGCTCCCGGGGGTGTCATATTGGGATGGCGTGGTGATGGCCTTCTCTGAATGACCTGGGCCAACATTTGGAATTTGGCATTTTCAGCCCTCTGCCTACGGCATTCACTTTCATCCTCTCTATCATAAAAAACCTTGAAAATGAAGATTTTGGTCTAAGGAGTAGCAGGGCCCTGTTCAAGCTTTTTAAGCTTGGCTTTAATGTCAGGGTAGCTTTGGGCCAGAACATATGTCATTAAGACATGACGGCCATCAGGGGTTTCTGGGTTGAGGTTTGTGTACTGTTGAAGGGCCTTGGTTAGTCTATCCAGGAATTCTGAAGGTGTTTCCTCCTTCCTTTGAATGACCTCCTGCACCTTTTTAAAGTTAACAGCCTTACGGATGGCCTTTTTCAGGCCCGCCAAGAGGCAGGATGTAAAAAGGTCACGAGACTGTAAGCCTTCAGGGGTGTTGTAATCCCATAGAGAATCCTGCTCTGGGACAGCATGAGGGCCTGTGGGGTGGTTAGGATTGGTCCTATGATTTTCATCAGCATGGGCTTGGGCTAGCTCCCAGACCCATTGCCTTTACTCAGGGAGAAGTGTATTGGCCAAGAGCATGTAGATGTCATGTTGAGTGAGGCTATATGCTTGCAGGACCCATTGAAACTCCCGAATGTAAGTGGTGGGGTCAGTGGTGAATGAGCCTAACTTCCTCTCTAGCTGAGTAATGTCCTACATGGAGAAGGGCACGTGGACTCTGATGACACCCTCGGACCAGCTACCTCACAAAGGGGTGCGATGGTCTTGGGGGTGGGAAGGAGTCCCTTAGACCTGGTAACAGGAGGACTGAAAGAGGCAGGAGGCGGACAGGAAGGAGAGGGAGGGGAAGGGAGTGTCTCTTTGGAAGAGGAGGAAGTGGAGCAGGCAGAAGAGGGCGGAGGGGAGGAGGATGAAATGGAAGGCTGAGGATCCTTGGAATCAGGCAGAGGAAGAGGAGGGTATAGCGGGAGAGAAGGGGCAGATAGGACTGGGGGATAAGGTGGGGGTTAATCTGCTGGGCTGAATGAGGAAGAATCTGTGAAGTCAGGAGTAGAAGTAGGGGAAGAGAAGGGTTTGCAAACAAGGAGGACCTGAGAGGGAGGGCAGGAGGAGCAGCGACAGGGTGCTGTGTGAGAAGGCTAAAACCTTAAATGCAGGGAATCTCACTCCACTTTTTCAGATGCTGGCAGTAGTTAAAAAGATCCCAGAGAAGGTTTGGATGTAAGGAGCCTTCTGGAGGCCAATGATTTCCATTATCCAGTGGATATGTAGGCCAATCTTGGGTACAGAATTTGATTAGAAGTTTGGGCTTGATGTCTGGTGTGAGGGAGAGTGTGGCCAGATTTTTTATTAAACATTTGAGAGGTGAGGCTTCAGGTACAGATGAAGAGGTGCCCATTGTCACAGGGAGAGAAGGAAGAGAGAGAGAGAGAGAGAGAGAGAGAGAGAGAGAGAATAAGAGTAAGCGAGAGAGACAAAGAGAAAACCCGGGCTGGAACGGCTTCCAGGAAGCTCAGGGTGAACGGTGGTCAGGTGGGCGTCCCCAAAATGACCAGCCGTCATGAGGAAATACAGAGGGCACTACCTGGTCGTCACCAGTGAAGTGCGATCTGTGAGACCCAATGGGTTCGGAGCCACGGGCAACCTGACGTCAGGAAAGTTTTCGAACGCAGCAGAAAAAGTCAGTAATGAAAACAGAACTCTGGTTCCGGCAGAACGCAGTTCCAGGACGGGAGTTCAGTTTTCCCCGAGCAGAGAGGCAGCTTCAGCCAGACACAGCAGCCCTGCAGCAAACAGCAACTCTAGCCAGCAGCGGCAGCTGCAGCAGAGGAGAAAAACCAAAGAGCCTCTCATGTAAACTCAGAAGCCTCACACCCCAAAGGAAAACGGATCACCAGAGGGTCCACTGCGACCAGTAAAGGTCTTAGTGGCAGGAATTTCCTGCCCCCTACAGGGCGTCTAGAGTGTGCCAGATGATCACGGTCACAAAACCAGTGGTAGCCTGAAGGGAGTTGGAGAGCCAGGGTCAGGGGAGGCTTACATATATCAGATCTGTTGTGAGTGCAGGAAGCCGGCATCTGAAAAGAGTGGACCAGGGCGGAGTGTCTTGGCGGGGCAGGGGACGGGGCTCTTGTTAGAAACAGCTCACCCATATTCTCACACGGGGCAACAGAATGAAAGAACTTCCCACGCAAAGGCACTTTGCTGGGAGAATTCCAATTTTATTGCAAAAAGCTGTGTGCTTATATAGAACTAAGGGGAAGATGGAAGGGCTTAGATAAATGGCAGGCAAAACGTTTATTGGTAAGTTCTTTCAGATATCAGCTCTGGAGCCCAGGAATTACTTCTTATTGGGGCTAAGGTTTCCCACCAGCGAGATTTCAAATTGGCGCCAGCAAGAGAGTTCACACGGGTGGAAACATTTCGCACCACTGCAGAAAAAAGAAGGTAGGAAGAAGAAGTCCTTAGGCACCATGTTGGGGTTTTTTTCTGGGGTATGGCTGCCGTTTATACTTTTCCCAACAATGAGTATACCAGACAGTGCCTTGATTGACTGGTTTTCATGAAAATGGTGTTTAACAGAGATGCCAGAAAGTTGGGTCCTGCTGAGTAGTGGGCCTAGAGCAATGGCGGGCAGGTGTGTGATAAAACATCTGTGGTGGGGCCATGTAGATCTGTCATTGGATTCCAAATGGCTTGTGACTGACATGGTGAAGCCAGCAGACCCTTATATGTAAAGGCACCTTGTTACATAGAAAGGTTTCAGGACATTGTTCAGAATCAGGTTGCTATGGTCAAGGGGGCAAGCTATGTGGGATAGAAGCCTGGTCTTGTATTCTTCTGCAGACCCTGACCCACCACACGTGACAGAAATCCCTCCCGCACTGTGTCCCCGTTGAACTCCTTGTATTTCGTGAAGCAAATACCCAACTCCCAGTACAGCAGCAAGAAACACCATGAAAATAGAGGATGACCATATGGATTCAATGTCCACACAGGGAGACATTTAGCCCCCAGGGGCCACAGTTTACCTACAATGGAAAATTCAGCACTGCTGTCTCATGTTCATTGGAAAATAAGAAACCATGTCCTCCAGGTCACATTGATGCAGACCCAGCTTTTATGGTCTCACTATAAAGGAAGCTAAAGCTCCTGACAACAACATATATTTCAAGTGCCCAACCTCACAGGCAGTTTCTCAAGAAGTCTCTAGGCCAGCAGACATTCATGTTTGTGGAGGGTTTACCCTGTCCCTTACTTTTGGAAACTCCTCTACCACTTCCAAGGTTGTGAACTCCTGATCATATTCCATTCTATATATGTATTCACGGATTTTCTAACTCTTCTCCTCTGATTGTGTCATACTTGGGCCGTAGGTGTTGTCAAGGCATTGTTCTGAATGAGAGTGGGAAGATTTTTGTGTAGCACATATTTACATACACATTGGATTCATTTTTCAATTTTCCATTCAAAATACTGAATCCCTGACACTAACACATACCCTACTAGACTCTGACTACTAATCCTAATATGATGGAGAAATATAACCCAAACAGAATAGAAATACAAGCAGTTGAGAGGAGGCATGGCGTATAGTTGGTCTTGCCTTTTGCATGATATAGGGTAGGAGTTATAAATCTTGTTAATTTTTTGTTGAAATAGTCCTCCATGTGTTTTTAAAGTTAACACATATGTGAATTTCTGTCTCCCTTTTTCTGTAGCCAATTTAGCACATGTATTTTTATATGCACATATAAAATCCTACCTGGTATCACACGTACATTTTTGTGAGGTGGCTAACTTGGGAGATACAAAGTATGAGAAGAGATCACTCCTCCTAAATATTTTTGGAACTGAAAATTCAAAGTATGAGTGAGCTTCTTAGTTGAAAAACATTATACATAAATCCATGTTTAGTAAAATTAATATTTTTGGATCTGTTAATGATATATATTTCATGATGAATTTTGATTGGCATATATATTGCTAATTTCTAATGTATCTGTGATATATATATATATATATATATATATAATATATATATATAATATATATATATATATATATATATATATATATATATATATATATTTAATTTTCAAAATATGAAATATATGTGTCTTATTATACACTCCCTAAATAATTCACTCATGTTCATGTATGTGGTTTTATAATCAACTTTTCATAAGATTGTTTTTAGAAATATTCATCCACCTGAAATACATATTTGTTTCCTAGAACTGAAAACTCACTTCAGTGAATGGTGCAAACAAAGCCTTATATTTCTACAGTAACTGACCCAATTTAACATCAATGAAAGTAGATTTCTATGGGACATGATGTGTATTTTGATGTTCATTTTAATTCAACACTGGTACATTACTATTTCTTCAGTTTTTATACATCGTAGAATATACATTTCATCCACAAGTTCACAAATTTAAAGACATTTGTAACACATTCAATCACTTCCTGCTTCAGAACACATGTATTCCTCCTTGTTTTTGACTGGTTATTTCATGAGACTTCTTTCCAAACACATTATTTTCGATTTCCATAATCAATTTGGAAGCAAAACTCACACACATTTTATGATAAACTACAACCCTAATATTACCATTAGATGTATAACTGGTTGGAATGAATGTATGTATATCAATGTAAGATTTCCTGTGTATTTTGGATATCAATTTATTCCAATTTCTAAATTTGGAAACAATTATATTATTTATTCACAGTATGGTCTATTCATGCATTCTCTCTATATCCATACACACATGGTACACCTATTTGTGCCCCCAATACTAATTTATATCTCTTCAAAATATTGCTCTCAGAAATGGTGCAACAAATACTCATGTCACCTGATCTACATATACATTTTATCACAGTAATATTCTGGCCACAAAATGCAAAGTCACACTTACGACTGTACCAAAGCCTAAATGGAATGTGAGTATTGATTATGAACATCACCCATGTCCAGGTTGCCTAATGCTCTCAAATGTCAATCCTATTGGTGACTACATATTTGTTTCTTCCTAATATTATTTATTCAAACTCAAGCCTGTTGAAAATGTCTAATCCTATCGATCACTTTATCATTTGCCTGATTTTCTAATGTCTCTATTGATATCTGCTTTCCTACACATTTTCCCCAGTTCATCATTGTGACTGAGTCTTCACATCTGCTGACATTTACATTTTCTCTCTACCGGAAACCCTATTGCTAAAGAACTTTTTGTCCAAATCTTATACTCACTCTTTTTCCTAATCCTACCAACTATCTTCCTAATCCTACCAACTATCCTTTTTTGACTGGATGTTTTCTTTGACATTCAATCATCCAAGGTACAAGGTCCTATGCCATTGTGTATAGATTTATCTGAGACACATGTGCAGAACATAATTCAAACCTAAGTATCCCAATCAAGGATCCAATTCCCTTCTGGGCTTCAAATCTTACCTAGATTTCTGTTTTCATACATATATTTCCCCTCTATATATTCTTATAAATATCGCAGGTTCCCAATAACATTATTCATCCAGCAGAATGATTCCTAAGCCAAATCAAACATGTTATTAACCCTAACCATACTCTGTTCCCTCAATCTAACTTTACAGAAAAGCAGGGACAGAGTTGGTCTTACAATACAGGAATGTATGAAATCTTCCACCTGCTGAGAAACAAAAAGGTCCATGCAGAAATGAACCCTGGGGAAGATATAGGAAGCTATGATGGACCTGAGAGAGCAAAAGTCATCTTCCACGACAAACAACCTGGTCAGGATGAAGGGGTGTGTCTGAAGCAGTCTCTCTTTTCTTAATGTAGAGAAGATGGACAATACCAGGCCTGTGTGGAGAGCTGTTCCCGGGTGCCTATGTTTGATATACCATTCAAACTTGTGAAAGTGTCACAGGAAGTAGGGGCAGACTCCATCAATTGGGACACTTGGAAGCAACTGTTAGGACAAAGTGGTTGCCAAGGCAGTGACCTCATTCAGTTCCTGAAGGAAGTGACCTACATCACTTTCTTGGTGATGGAACTCTCTGAACTAGGGATCCAGGAAGCCAGGCACCCAGAGGCAGTCCCAGTCCCAGTCCCAGTGGCCTCACATGTTTGGATTTACCAAGGACAGCATCAGTCTTTCTTGGTAACTACTGATGTGAGGATGGCCAAATGCCAGGAAGGTCTGAAGAGGGGCCTTTCCTGAGTAAGCAGGTAGTGTCTCACCACTGGCACCTGACAACATCACAGTGTTGGCCAAGGAGTCCAGATCTGACATAGGACAGTCCATTTTGGAGTAACATACTATGGCCCATCAGTCAGAGGACACTCCGGATAGTCATAGACCTACTTGGGGGAAGGAGGTGACTTTGTGGGTGTGTGTGTGTGAGTTTGTGGTTTTGTCTAATGATCTGAGAATAGGTAGGAAAGTCGGTTTGTTAGGATTGGAGTGGACTGTTTCTAGTAAGTCTTTTGACAATGTGAGTGTTTCTATGTCTGTTTATCCCACTGTGTCCGTGGTTGTATACATTAGAAAAGAGAATGCATCAATGGATGTGTCCTGAATAGTAGAAAGCTTCACAACATTCATCCTGCCCAATTTATGAATGGATTTTGGCTTGCCTAATGGATGGGCAAAAACCACTGTCTTCCTAAATTCCTGTTTTCTTCTTGAATTCTGGCCACTCTCCAGAATAGGCTCATGGTTTTGTTTCCAAGACATGTACCACCTCCAAGCTCTGTGACATGGCTATGTACTGGATAGCTGAAGGGAATGGGATCATCTCGGAAAACTCAGATATCATTCCAGAAACCCTGCCTTGGGCCATTTGCTTACCTATTGTTCTGTTGCCCTGAATGTCAGAAAGGTCTTTGCCTCAGGCCACCCCTTTGTGAAGCCTGAAGAAAACGGTTTTCAATGGAAATTAATGGGCATCAGCTGTAGATCTTTGCTTAATTGCTTTGGAAAGGGATGTGTCTGCATTAGACTCTTGGCCATGTGTGAGGTTGTTGAATAGATTCTCAGCACCTGATGGATCTAACGAACAATTACATGTGTGCTTCCAAAACCAAAATGGCCAAAAAAGCAGTCATTGTGGACGAAGTCTCTCACTTTCCTCTGTAAGATTCCTGATCTCCATCAAGTGAAAATAGGGATCCTTTTTGTCAAATGAGTTCTTCAATCCCTGCAGAGGATAGCCCATAGGTGCTTGGGTTTTCTCATGATTCCAATTCACATAAAGAATCTATACCCGAGAGTCAGGAGGCCTCAAATTGGAGAATCAGAGCAGTATTTACGGCAGGCTTATTTGATCACTCCTGGTTCTCAGGAAGGGTGTCCAGGCAACCCTGACTTTAGGCAAATGACGAGCAAGGGAGGTTATTTTGTACACTGTCTTGGGCTGAGTCCCTCATGGAAACCTCCAGCCACAGGTTATGATGAGTGTCTATATGGAAGAAGATGAGGGCCTTGTGGGTGTGTTTTGGTTTTAATTGTGGTCATTTGTTTGGCGGTTGGAAGTGATGACTGGGTCTATCTGGGCTTGAACTCTGGTGTGATTCCCCTTAGAGTCTGAGTTCTGGAACTGATCTCAGAGAAATATTGCCATAAACTGCATTCAGATTTTAGGAGGCCACGCATGGGATTCGCCCTTGGAAACTGAGAACAAATACCAGGGTGGCTTGACACAGAGCCTTGGAATATCAGCTAGGATATCACATGATTTTATTCTGAAAAATTTGGCAGCCATAGTTGACAGTCAGAACACCCATGGACGTCACATTAGAGACCTCAATGGGCCTGGCTTCATGTGACCTTTTGACCACTCTATGGGAAGACTTGCCTGTGAGATTTCTCCAGAGAATTTAATGAAAATAGCTTCCTCACATTTAATAGTTCCTGAATAAACTGAAACCCACAGTGCCTCCAACTTCATCCAAGAAAAATGGCTAGATAAATACAATTAAATCTTTGAAATTCCCTTAACCAGGTGGCACTGGAGAACCTTTAGATGTCTTGTTGCTGATCATGAGTCTACCAGAGAATGCCATGATTGACCGGGTTTCATGAAAATGGTGTAGAACAAAGATGCCAGTAAGTTGGAGCCTGCTGAGTAGTGGGCCTATTGCAGTGGTGGGTAGGTGTGTGATAATACATATGTGGTGTGGCCATGAGGATTTGCCATTGCTTTCCAAATGGTTTGTGACTGACATGGTGCAGCCAACAGACCCTTCTATGTAAAGGCATCATGTTATATGGAGAGGTTTCTGGGCTAAGTTCAGAGTCAGATTTCTAAGGACAAGGGGGCAAGCTCTGTGAGATAAAAGCCTGGTTGGTGCATTCTCCTTCAGACCCTGACCCACCACAAGTGACAGAACTCCCTCCAACACTGGGTTCCAGTTGAACTCGTTGTATTTCATAAAGCATATACCAAACTCCCAGTACAGCAGCAAGAAACACCACAAGAAGTGGAGGATGACCAAATGGCTTCACAGTCCACACGGGGAGACACTTAGCATCCAGTGCCCACAGTTTACCTACAAACAGAAAATTCAGCACTGCTGCCTCATGTTCATTAGAATACAAGAAACCATGTCCTCCAGGTCACATAGATGCAGACTCAGCTTTGATGGTATCACTAGAAAGGAAGCTAAAGCTCCTTACAACAACATATATTTCAAGTGCCCAAACTCAGAGGAAGTTTCTCAAGAAGTGTTTAGGCCAGCAGAGCTCCATGTTTTTGGAGTGATTACCTGTTAGACCAGGACACGAGAAAGGACCACTGACTCTAATTAAAATCAAATTAAATTAAGCTTATTATTTCCACCGGCTGTGCTGCCTCTCCCTCACAAAATGGCGGGAATAAGACAGCAACCCCAGCTTTCCTACAGGCAGCTTAATAGCCCAGAAAATTACACAAAAGGGGGTTTACAGATAACAGAACTCTGACAAACATCACACTAATGGCAGTCTACATTTTTTTTGCTGTCCCTACATCAGAGTTCATGAAGACCATTAGAGCCTCAGAGAGGGTTGTTGTCTCGCCAGAGAAGCAAATATTTATGATGTGTCACTAAAGTTTCAGAGAGGGCTGCTATCTGGTCAGAGAGCCGGGCATGGGTGAGTTCCAGGCGTGGGCAGGCATTCCAAGCAGGTTTAGAATTTGAAGTGATTTATGCTAAAGCCAAAATTATCTTTTCATGGCTTTTTGGCAAGATGGCTCCCAATTTTAATTAAAGACCAGGTTGGGTCTATCATTCCCCCCTTTTCTTTGTGTCCCTTTCAAATCTTTGATAGATTACGGGAAGAGCACTGAGGAAATTTTAATCCCTCAGGTAAGAGTCTCCAAATTTTTAGAACTCACCCAAAACCGATCTCCCTGATTTTACCTGACTTAATTAATTACTTATATTGATAGTCTATTTATCTTTCTCTCCATTGTTTTAAGAAGAGTGGTGTCACTCATTTTTTCTTCTTCTGACCTGAGACAGGGTGACATGAGTGGGCATGGCATGAGGGACATGAGTTGCCTTTTAGAAGTCAGTTGAGGGACATGAGTTGCCTTTTAGAAGTCAGTTCGGTTTGAAGTCTGATTGGGGAAGAACAGGTTGTAAAGTCATCTGGGGATGGGTTCTTCTATGAGAGAAACAAAAACCATGAGTACTGAAAAAATGTTGCAGCAGCTGGAACATGTCACTGTATAGAAGTTCCATCACCAGTCTTTAATATCCCCAGTTATCCGGACTGTCAACTTAACTTGTACTGTTACACTTGTCCCTCCCCATAAGATACAGTTTAATAATTTAATGTCATCTGATCTTGTAAAATCTTTTTACTAGTATGACCTCTGTGTCTCTTAGAGAAACCTTTAATTCTGTTACTCAGGGATGGATAATTGTACTAGCAAACACCAAGCCTACCTGTGTAGGTTAGGAATATCTGTAGGCCTTAAACTGAAAACTTATCCCTGTGGCAGGTCTTCTTGATAGTCTCTTTTTATAAGTATCAGGCATTCCTTTCTGAGAATTCTTCTTTGTAGCCACCAGTCTTACTTATTTTGGGAGGCAAACATAAAGTGCATACCTTAAAATTATATTATTATTATTATAATTTAAAATGCCCAGGAATGGATGTATTTTGTTCTTAACTGTCTTTGCTAAGTGTTTAAGATGAAGCAGTCAAACTGACTTTTGTTTCCATCTATTGTTAACAGTCAGCTGAGCTTTTATGGGAGTCAATTCTGGGGAAACTTGAGAGCAGATTCTCAGTTCTGCTAGTGCCATTTGCGCTAGGTGGGTCCAGATCTTGCTTGACCATTTGGCTTCCCTCGGAAGCATCAGGGATGTCTCCTTTCTTTGATGACTCTCCTCTTCGTAACAAATACCCTGATTGGCTTTCTGTTCTCCAGTGGTCTCATTAATCTCCCTGATCAGGAGGAGGTTATGTGGCTCAGAGTTTCAAAGCTCTTTAGAGAAGTTCCCTGTTCCCTGGATTCAGACTGACTCAGAGGGCAAAAGCCAAATATTGGTTTTCTTGGCCCTTTTCATTTAACTTTAATTTTAAATATTAATCTTAAACATCCAGCAAATAAATTTTAACAGCCTTATATTAAGAGTACTGGGCTTTAATGTCTATAACTATATCATTATCTTTTTATTAATTGGGATCTGTATTTTTCTGTCTGTATTGTAAGTAATGACTTATTATCTTGAATAAACCCATGTTGTGTTCTTAAAGCAACACGTTTGTAAAACAGTAACAGAGAGTCTTTAGATCACTTATAAAATAATTTCAAAATAAAATTAACAAAAGTAAAAATACTTAGCTTGTGTAATAGCTACCCTGAATTTTTTGGCTGAGTTATACATTATATCCCCTGTTTGAGATCCTAGGAATATTGACCTTAAAAAACCAACTTTTTAACATAACTTTAAAGAAATATTATCTGACCTACTGGTTTTGTAGTCATTCTCACATGTAGTAAGATGGGACACAGAGCCTTATCTCAGGTAAGGCAGGGCTCTTTATAAATCTTAAGTATTTTAGTTCTAAAGATAATCTTTATTTATAAATATCATTTGACAAAGTTTACATAAATTGTTTGAGGTCACATGAACATTAGCTAACACCATATGATATCACATTTAAAACATGAATTAAAGAAAGGCTGAAAGTTTTTAACCTTTACATCGATTAGGCTCTCATTAACTAAAAAATACATTTAAATTTTTCCCCAATGTAAAAAGTAACATAAAAGTTTACATATCTTATTGATAACAGGTAAATAAATCCCCAATATATTTTTTTACCATAAAACTTCAGAGCACCAGCTTGATATAATGCTCTTTTAATGTTTCTACCTTACAGACTTGAATACATATAAGATATGAAAACATTGATAGCATCACAATTACATTGATGTTTCTACATTAACCAAGTGTAGCTTTTAAAGCAATGGCAGTACAGTGCTCTAAAATAACAGTTCTTATTTAATCAGTTGTTTAATTTTTATGGTTGCTTGCTCTAGAGAAAATAAAACTTAATAAACACAACGTTATGGGTAAACTTATGTTTTAAGAAATTTCTGTCTCATTAACACATGACTGATTTTTATATTCTTATACAGACTTTAATAAAAACTTATTCAGACCTTAGTAAATCAATCAGATATCTAACAAAAGTACTCATGAATGAGTAATCCCAATCAAATTTACTTTATTTATTTATCAAAATATTAGAGAAATGTATTGACAGTGTAAACCATTTTTATGTTGAAGGAAAGGTCCTAGTACCAAGGCATATTAGACATTTTGTAGATATTAATATTTTATTAGATTTTTGAACACCTAGAAAAATTTGTAAGCTTAAATTTAAAGACATTGATTTTTATCTGTTTATCCAATTTAAATTGAAACATTTAAATCACGTGAATTAAAGATCTTTGGATCTCCTATTTAAATTTGTTTTAATGAGCGCTTTTTTATGAGCGCTCCTTGTATATGTTAGTTTGTGTATCATATATATGATATACGGACATATGTATATATAGACATACAACACATAACAAAAGTGTGCACACATAATAATAGTAAAGGCCTTGTAGCTTTTCTCAGGTGAAATCTCCATTGCAATGTTTCAAAATGTCTACAGTTGGTCAAAGATAGAACTGATCTGAAAAACATTAACCTAGGTTTGTATGCTCAAAATCATGAGCTCAAGAAAAAAAGTATCTAAGGAAAAAAAAAGAGTCCTAGAAAAAGTGACTGGCTAGTAATTAGTAAATACCATACAATTTACCTCTTTTTTTCCCCCTTAGGCCTCAAATCAGTCTCCTACTAAGATTGCAGGCTTCTTTCATTTACATTTCAACATAAGTCATGGCTGAGGTCTGGAAGGAGCAGGAAAAACTGCTATTCTGAGCAGACACCTCAGGCCTAAGGCATTTTAACCATAATTTTGAGGTTCGGATGTTGAAAATTATGATATAAATTTAAGATACAATTCACAAAATTTTATATCTTTACATCTTGTTTTGTCAACAGATACCATTCTATGATTTACTATCCTTGTCCAAATTAATGCACTGGTACACACAGTGATATTTTCCCAGGCTATCCAATTCAAAATTGGTGAAAAAAAGACTGTATGATTGGGAAGTTACTTGCCAACTTGGAAGTAGAGTTCTTCAGTTTTCCATCCTAAGTATTTAAGTTCTCTGGCATGAATTATCTGAAATCATAAACTAAACAATTACCTAAACCCGACTTTTAACTGCAAGATTCTGCAATGCTTCAAAAACCCATTCAGATACCAGATTGTTAAAATAAAACATCATCATTTAGACACACATTCAGCTAAGATCATTCCCAAGAAACAATTTATAATATCAACACATTATTGCACATGTCTTAAAGGGCCAGATACAAAGACACAAGACAGACAGAAAGGAGGTCCAGACTATGGCTGTCAGAGAGAACCCATTAAACCATAGCAGATAAGAGAAAAATCTCCTACACCAGTGTGCACCATAGATATCCACAGGGGGGGGACCACATGTTTTAACAGAGGGGCAACCTGAAATGTAAAATAAAGTGTCTCCATGGTGACTTCACTGCATTTAGTGTCCCCTTTTTCTTTTTCTCTTTTTTAACAAGACAGAGGTGGCATAATTCTTACAGTGCGGAAAGGAAGGAGGTAATTCCCTGAATCAACAGGGCTTTGGCAGCTGCTGGGAGTCCCTCAGTCCTTCCTTTTACTTACAGGATTAGCTCCTCTTGTTCAGTTCCACACCAAGCATGCTTCATCTCCTAATATTCCAGTAGACAGCTCTCACAAAGTTCCGGGGAGGAGGGGGGGTACCAAATTTGTAAATTAAAGTTCGATTCCTGAACTTGAAGCCAATTAATACCAATTTAATAATGAGGACTGAGTTTTGAGAAAAAGAAAAAGGGAGGTTTATTGCTTTGCGAACAAAGGAGAAACACAGCGGACTCTGCCAAATGTTGTGACTCTCTTGATCTGGAGCGACAAGGGGTTTTAAAGGAGTTTCACTTGTTAACCTGGGAGATGCTCAGTTCTTAGGTCCCCAGCAAGCATTGCCCTCTGCAATGGGTGTGCTCCAGGCAGCCAGCTAGGAGCTTCTGTCATCCTGCTTAACAAAGGGGGGTAAAGTTCATCGCAGTTCCCTAAAACACAGTCCAAAGGGGTGTCAGGCTTACTCTCTTTATTACCCATTTTTACGTCCAAAATACTTAAGTTTTTACCACTGAAATCACACAACAAAACAAACAAAAACAAACAAACAATCAAAAAAATAGAAGACAAAACAAAACACAAAAAACAGAAAACCAGCGCCTAAACAGAAAAACAGTGGAACAGTGCAACATCTTGCTATAGCTCCAGGGTAGGAGCGCATGCGTGCCTGTCGGCCCCTCTCTACAGTTCCAGAGGAATTCCGTACAGAACAGAACAGATGACAGAAAGATTCTCGTTACTCTCCTGGAAAGGAGTATATGTGAGCCTCCCCAGGCCACATCTCTGTCATCAGAAAAGATCTCCCTTAACAGGATATCAGATGTTATAAAGGCGCCACTTACCTATGGAGGACTCCTCCACCAGGTGCTTGCTAATAGTTTTAGTGCAGAGGTTCACTGCAGTGCTCCCCGGACTAAAGGCTCTCTTCCTAATATAGAGAAGATGGACCAAATCAGGCCTGTGTGGAGAGCTGTTTCTTGGTGCCTATGGTTGATATACCATTCTAATTTGTGAAAGTGCCACAGAAAGTAGGGTAAGCCTCCTTCTCATGGTATGCTTGAAAGCAACTGTTTGGACAAAGTGGTTGCCAAGGCAGTGACCTCATTCAGTTCCTGAAGGATGCAACCTCACCTCACTTCCTTGGTAATGGAACTCTCTGAACTTGGGATGCAGGAAGCCAGGCACACAGAGTCAGTCCCAGTCCCAGTCCTAGTGGTCTCACTTGATTCAATTTAGCAAGGACAGAGTCAGTCTTTCTTGGTACCTACTGATGTGAGGATGGCCAAATGCCAGGAGTATTCTGAAGAGGGGCCTTTCCTAAAAAAGCAGGTACTGGCTCACAGCTGGCTCCTGACCACTTCACAGAGTTGGACATGGAGTCCAGATCTGAGACAGGATAGGCCATATCGGGGGAACATAGTATGGCCCAGCAGTCAGAGGACACTCCGGATAGTGAGAGACCTATTTGGGGGAAGGAAGTGCCTTTGTGGGTGTGGATGTGTGTTTGTGGTTTTGTCCCATGTTCTGAGAATAGGTAGGAAAGTCGGTTTGTTTGGTTTGGAGTGAACTGTTTCTAGTAAGTTGTTTAACAAGGCGAGTGTTTCTATGTCTGTGTATCTCACTGTGTCCATGGTTGTAGACATTAGAAAAAGAGAATGCATCAATGGATGTTTCCTGTCTAGTAGAAAGTTTCCCAGCATTCATCCTGCCCAATTTATGAATGCACTAGGGCTTGCCATATCGATGGGCAACACCTGCTATCTTCCTAAGTTCCTGTTTTCTTCCTGAAATCTAGCCACTCTCCAAAATAGGCTCATGCTTTTGAGTCCACGATATGTACCACCTCCAAGCACTGTGACATGGACATGTACTGGATAGCTGAAGGGAATGACAAGCATCTCAGAAAACTCAGATATCAATGTGACCAGGAAAGTCTCAGTGGAGAACCCCTGCAATGGGCCTTTTGATTGCCTATTTTTCTGTTGCCCTGAATGTCAGTAAGTTCTTTGCCTGAAGCCACGCCTTTGTGAATCCTGAAGAAAACAGTTTTCAAACGGAAATGAATGGGCATCACCTGTGGCTCTTTGCTTAATTGCTTTGTAAAGGGATGTGTCTGATTCAGCCTCTTGGTCCTGTGTGAGCCTGTGGCTTAGATTCTCAGCACCTGATGGATCTAAAGAACGATCCCATGTGTGGATCCAAAATCAAAATGGCCAAAAATCAGTCACTGTGGATGAAGTCCCTCACATTCCTCTGTAAGGTTCCTTACCTACATCAAGTGAGAATAGGGATCCTTTGGGTCAAATGAGTTCTTCAAAGCCCTGCAGATGCTAGCCCATAGGTTCTTGGGTTTTCTTATGAATCCAATTCAAATAAAGAATCTAAACCCCACAGTCAGTAGGCCTCAAATTGGAGAACAGAGCTGTATTAATGGCAGACCTGTTTGATAACTCCTGGTTCACAGGGAGGGTGTCCAGGCCACCCTGACTATTGGCAAATGAGGGGAAAGGGAGCTTATTTGGAACACTGTCTTGTGCTGCGCCTCTCATGGAATCCTCTTGCCAGAAGTTATGGTGAGTGTCTTTATGGAAGAAGATGAGTGGCATGTGGGAGTGTCTTGGTTTTAATTGTGGTCATTTGTGTGGCGGTTGGAAGAGATAATTGGGTCCACCTTGGCTTGAACTTTGGTGTGATTCCCCTTAGAGTCTGTGTTTTGGAATTGACCTCCGAGAATGTATAAGGTCCTATGCCATTGTATATCCATATTTCTGGGACATCACTACAGAATGTAATTCAACGCTAAGTATACCAATAAAGAGCCCAATGAACTTCTGGGCTTCAAATCTTACCTATATTTCTGTTTTCATACTTATATTGAAAGGTTAATAAAATAGGTACTTGTCACTTCTTGATTTTCTGTATGCTTAACAAAACACTGTTGAAATCTTGAGAACTGTTTGCTATTCTTTTTCCCAGAATGTGCTGTCCCCAACTGCCAAACTGCAGAATGTACTCGGTCAACCAGTTGCACGCAAACCGCCCACTCGCCCTTACCCATCAATAAACTTCCCTCCCTGCCCTCTCCAAGGAAAATATATAAGCACTTCTTAAGCTGTTCTCAGGGCTCTCTGCTCTATTCAAGAGAGCTCTGAGCCCTTGCATGCCGGACTCCCAATAAAGCCTTTGCTGTTGCATGAGACAGTCTCTTGGTGGTCTCTTCAACCGACCCTCGCCCGATCTTTACATCTCGTGGCCCCAGTGAGATCCGGCAGCCGCAGATGAAAGACCCCCAACGGGCTCCTCTGGGGGTAAATAAGGCCCCTCTTTCTGGTTTCAGGATTCAGGTTAGGGTTTCACAAAATGGCTATTGGTAAAGAGCGTGAGCTCTCTCCCACAGTGACTGACACACATGTCACAGAGCCACAGGCCATGTCCCTGGGGGATGAACTCATGAAATCGAGGAACAATAGTCTCCTTGATTCAGTGATATTTTGTTTCGGATTCGGTATTGCCAGCCCATCATGTTTTGCCGGCTACTCAGTCCTGGTCTCAGTATTGGACGTCCATTGCCTGTCTTTATTGTCTTGTCTTGTCTGTGTCATGTGTCATTGCTTTTATTGTCTGTGTATATTTCATTATGGGACAGAGCACTTCAATGCCTCTGTTCCTGACCCTTGATCACTAGACCAAAGTCTGCTTAAGGGCTCAGAATCTTTCTTTTTCAGTAAAATGCCGGATCTGGCAGATTCTGTGTCTCAGAATGACCCACCTTTGTAGTCGGATGGCCCCTAGAAGGATCTTTCTACTTCGCACTAATTTGAAAAGTTCGAGATATTGTCTTTTAGCAGGGGCCACGTACACATCCAGATCAACAGCCATATATCTTAACTTGTCAGGACCTCTACAAATCTCCTCCTCCAAGGATGAAGCCTTTCCTTGTCCCTGCACCCGCTCCTACTCCTTCCCCCAAGATTCTATCTCTTTAACTCTCTGCTCCTCCTCTTGCACCCTCTGTTCTCCATGAGTCTCAAGACTCTACTGGACTCTCCTCCCCCTCCTTATCCTCTGCCTTCATCCCCCAACTCCCAACACCCTCTAAGTGATTCCCCTGCTGCTGACTCAGCCTCTCCACCATTCAAAGAAGCTAGGATGGCCCAGCATCATCCAGATGACTGTCCCGTGGCACACAGAGCCCCTCCTTCCCTGGAGGAAGCTGGCCCGGCTAAAAGAACTCAGAGAACTCGCCAACGTTTTTACACCTGCCTACTTGGGATAACTGCCAACAACTCCTAGGGACTTTCTTTATGACAGAGGAATAAGAGAAAAACCTCCAAGAAACTAAAAAAAAAATCCTCGGACCTGATTGGTGACCAACACAACTTCCCAACATAATCAAAGCCAGCTTACCCTTAAACCAAACCAACTGGAACCCCAACACCTTTGAAGATAAAGAGCATCTGTCCAATTATTGCCTGGCTCTAATAGCGGGTCTCCAAGGGGCTACTAGGTGACCAACTAATTTGGCCATGGTAAGAGAAATTATTCAAAGGCCTGATGAATCTCCCTCTTTGTTTCTAGAAAGAATTATGGAGGCATATAAGAGATATACTCCTTTCAATCCTCAGGCAGCGGATCAAAATTCATCTGTAACGATGGCCTTAATTGGGCAAGCTGCCATGGATATTAAAAAAATTTAAAAGAGACATTTAGTCAGAGAAGCCGAGAAAATATACTATAAGAGAGAAACAGGGAGAAAGAAAGGGAGCAAAGGAAGGATGAGAGAAGCAAAAGACAGACTAAGGGATTGACCAAGATCCTGGTCACAACAAGAAAGAGGCCAGAAATTAAGACGTAAGGTGACAGGAAGGGATACCTGGGGCCATGCCAGAGGCCACCCCTGGCCTCAGATCAATGTGCCTACTGTAAAAAAAAAGGATACTGGGCCAAAGAGTGCCCTATAAAGAGACAGTCACGCCAGCCAGCCATTCTGACTCTGGAGCATGACTAAAAAAGTTGGGGCTCAGATCACTTTCCCTAGCTCAGGGTAACTTTTGAAGTGTAGCGGACCCCAGTAAACTTTGAAATGAAAACAGGAGCAGTATACTCAGCCCTTAAGGCCCCATTGGGCCCTCTATCAAATAAAAGGTCTGTAGTTCAAAGAACTAATGCCAGTAAATATCGGGCTTAGACTACTAAGAGGACCATGGACCTTGGGAAAGGAAAAATCTATCACTTCTTCCTAGTAATCCAGGAATGCCTGGACCCATTGATGTGCAGAGATCTGCTCACCAAGCTCTTGGCCTAAATAACTTTTAACCCTGAAGGCCCCAAATGAAATTTCTAAATTCTTCAGTAAAAACTCCTATAGTCACGGCTTTAACTATATTAGTAGAAGATGAACATCCACTCTTCACACGCCCCAAGACTGATCAAACAGGCAAGCTACACCAGAAATGGATAACAGATTACGCAGATGCCTGGGCAAAAACTGCTGGGTTAGGCCTGGCCGTGAAACAACCTCCAATAACAGTGGAGTTAAAAACCTCAGCCTCCCCAATCAATGTCAAATAATATCCTCTAAGCAAAAAAAGCTAAAGATGAGATAAGGCCCTATATTCAGAAATATCTGGACTTAGGGCTCCTAAGGCCCTGTCAATTGGCCTGGAACACTCCCCTGCTACTAGAAAAAAAAAGCCAGGAACCGGGGACTATTGTCCTGTTAAAGACCTAAGAGAGATCAACAACAGAGTGCAGGACATTCACCACACGGTACCTAATCCGTACAATCTGCTTAGCACTCTGAACCCTGAGCGGAAATGGTATACTGTTCTGGACTTAAAAGATGCTTTCTTTTGCTTGCCTCTGCATAAAGATAGTCAGTTGCTGTTTGCTTTTGGGTGGGTAGACCCAGAAACCTGAACGTCTGGTCAACTAACTTTGACTAGACTCCCACTGGGGTTCAAAAACTCCCCCACTCTCTTTGATGAAGCCCTCCACAGAGATCTCAGCAATTTCAGAACTATGCACCCCAAATCACCCAGCTTCAATACGTGAATGACCTGCTACTGGCAGCCAACACCAAGGAAAACTGTGAGTCTGGGACCCAAGCACTATTATATGAGCTTGCTCAACTTGGGTATAGAGTTTCGGCCAAAAAAGCCCAAATTTGCTAGCATGAAGTAATCTTCCTGGGCTGTTACCTTAGGGGCAGTAAACGATGGCTCACTGAGCCCAGAAAACAAACCATTGTGTAGATACCACCCCCATCTAACTGGAGACAACTCAGAGAGTTTCTTGGGACTGCTGGCTTTTGCAGGTTATGGATACCTGGGTTTGCGTCTTTAGCTGCTCCTTTATACCCGGTGTTAATGGGAGATGCCCAATTCCAATGGACCCCTGATCACCAGGAAGTTTTTGATAACATCTATGGACACTGACACTGAACGCCTCAACTTCACTGAGCTCAGGCTGCAATTACAGAAAGCCCTACACTACGTTAAAAATGTACACCAACTCACTCACCTTGGTTCAATGAAACTGCAGGCATTCCTGTAGGATTAAGAACAGATTTTTCCACTAACCGACTCACAGCGAAAGGAAATAACTGAACGGGTAACAAAAGCCTGTCGAGTCCGTCAATTGGTTAATGCTTATCCTTCCAGTTTCCTAGAGGAAAGCACCTACGAGGAACCAGAAAATGACAATTTTGGGAAGTGGACAATAGTGAAATTAAGCCAGCAACGTATGGACTTAAATATCTCCTAGTCTTTGTAGATACATTTTCAGGATGGACTGAAGCCTTACACACAAACACACACACACACACAAAAACAACCAAACTGCACAAATGGTTTTCAAGAAGATCCTGAAAGATATTTCTCCAAGATACGGTCTGCCTAAGGCAATAGGGTCTGATAATGGACTGGTGTTCATGGCTCAGGTAAGTCAGGTGTTCACTGGGACCCTGTGGATTAATTTGAAGTTACATTATGCTTATATACCCCAGAGCTCAGGACAGGTAGAAAAAATAAATAGAACCATTAAAGAGACCTTAACGAAATTAAGCTTAGAGCCCGGCATAAAAGATTGGATTATGCTCCTGCCTTATGCACTGTTTCATGCGAGAAATACTCCCTCTCTTTCTTTGTGTAACCTCACCCCCTATGAAATTCTCTATGATGCCCATCATCCAGTAAGGAACCTAACCCCAACTCTAAGGCCTAACGATCACTTCCACACCCCCTTGCTTGACAGACTTAAAGTCATTGAAAGAACTCAGCGATACCTGTGGAAACAGCTGGCCACTGCCTACCAACCTTGGGAGGAGGGGACTCTAAGTCAATATCAAGTAAGAGACTTCGTCTACATAAGACAACATCAGGTGTCATCCCTGGAACCCCACTGGAAAGGAACATACCAGGTGCTACTTATAAAACCTAAAGCGGTAAAAGTAGACGGAATCACTTTTTGGATCCATGCCTCTCATCTCAAGCCTTCGCTGTGTCCAGACTCTTGTTGGAAACTGGAAAAGCCTACTAACCATTTCAAATTGCGTATTCGCTATGTGGATAAGACTATAGACTCTCCCCTTGGCCACCAGTAGTTCTAACCCTCATCATTCCGTTCAGCAGCAATGGCTGATCACAAATCCTACTAGACAAGAAGTATGGTCTATCTCGCATACAGCCCCCTTAGAGACCTGGTGGCCATCTATCCACCCAGACATTTGTCAGCTCGGTATAGGTCTTTTCTATTGAGATATCCCTGATGAAGAGGATCCCACTAAAATTCCATTAAATCTCTTCTGTACCATAGATAATGGAAACAAACATTATGGATGCAGGGACACGCGAGACAGATTCAGGTTGGCTAGCCTAGATTACTATGTTTGCCTAGCGGACTATCAAAGGCACAAACAGCCACGGCTGTGTCGGGGAGCAGCCGACTTCTTGTGTAAGTCAAGTGAATGTGAGCATACAGGGGCTGCCTGGTAGAACCCAAACTCCTCATCAAATTCAGTACACAGCATTGGCCATATTACCAATTAGACAACCAAATACTATGGCCCCCAGAGGGTTCTCTAGATCCTCAAATTCTGCGTGACATTTTTAACTTTGGCAAGTTCTCAAAAGGGGGAAATTTCCCTATGTGGAATCCTTTTCCCTCCTTTGCTCACATCCTGTACTATGCTTCTCCAATAGTTCCTCACCCTCAGCCTTCTGCTCTAGACTCTCTGCTATCACTCCCATCTTAGCAACCTGATTTCTCCTCTCCAATTACTAAATCAAAAACCCAAACCTCCGCTGGTTCTCAGAACATTGCCCCCTTGCTGAGGTAGCAGGTACCAAGGTACCCCTTCACCCACTCACTCCTCTCTTTTCCTGTCAGTGCCTGCACTAGGTCCCAGCAAGTCCTCTATCAAGCTAACCCAAAGCTCAAACCAGCTGATAAGAGGCCTCAGACCCCTATACAAGATGTAATGAAAATGGCCTTTAAAGTTGCTTTGTCATCACTGAAAACAGGTTTCTAAGAATTTAAAGTCCCTCAAAGGCTTTTTGGAATATTTACTCCCATCTTCCCCTCTGCTCTACCTGTTCTACTGCTCAAGTTTTGTTTTAAGAAAATCCCAAACCCCTTTCCCATTTTTCTTTTACATCTCTCTTTCCTCATTCTTAGATCCACGGAGCTGCTCTCAGCCTCGACTACCCCGTCTTCCCCCTCTGTACTAGGTCCATAGAAATGTCTTAAATGACCTTCTTCAGAAGTCTTCACCAAGGCTTACTTTAGGTCTTTCAGCAAAAGAGTCCCTCTGAAAGAGTTCAATGTACATAAACTTGCACTTTTCGTGTTGCCCTGTTCTACTTGACCACTGGCTGGAAAAATCACCACCCCTAAGCTAGATACCTCCTTACCAGTTTTTCACAAAATATGTGAACAAGGCCTCTGGCCTTGAGCTGGGGCTTCACCGAGATGGCTACATTTCTAAGATAAAAATGTTAGCAACTGGGCTCCATGGTGACAGCTGGCAGGGAGAAAAAAAAGAGACAAAAAAGCTCTCCCCTTCCAAGGTGTCCTTGAAAAGTTAACTTGCCCAGAACAGAGGAAAAAAAAACAGAAACAAAAACTAATTTTTGTGAATTTCTGCAGACTGTGAACTTCTGAGCCCCTTCCCTTAGATGTTGGGTACAAACTCTAAAACTACCAAAACTTGGGTTTCAGGGGATTAATTGATTACAAAAGAAGCAATGCCCTCTAAATCCGGATGCAACCAAATAAGAATGTTTTCCTCACTTTGGTGCTATCTTAGGTGCATTTTCTTGTCCATCCATAAAACAGTATAATTCTATACACTTTAACATTATTTATGTTTTCATAAAATGGTCAATAGATGTGATTAATTATGTAATGATGTAGATGTTTTTCAGAGTGCTCTATCATGACGCAGGTTCATTTAAAGTTCAAATAGGGGGGCATACAACCCGGTTCCACTGGGAACCTGTATCCCTCACTTTAGCCATCCTATTAGGAATAATAATTGCTGAAGGCTTGGGCACAGGAAGAACTGCCCTAGTCCATGAGACACAACAAAAGACACAATTAGAAGCAGAAATAGACCAAAGCTTAAAGACATTAAATCCGACATCACAGCTTTACAGGAATTTTAACCTCTCTCTCTCTGAAGTTGTTTTATAGAGCAGGCGAGTGTTGGACCTCCTCTTCATGAGAGAAAGGTGCCTTTTTGCTTGCATTGAGGGAAGAATGTTGTTTTTATGCCGACAATACTGGAGTTGTAAAAGAATCAATGAGTAAATTAAGAAAACGACTTGAAGAGCGTCAAAGAGAGACAGAGGCCCCAGAAGGAAGGTTTGAGTCTTTGTTCACATAGTCAACCTGGTTAACTACGCTTTTATCTGCCAGGGTCGTTCCATTAATAATCCTCATATTATTGCTAACGGTAGGACCCTGTTTGCTCAACCGTGTAGTTTCCTTTCTAAACCAAATCGAACATGTTATTAAACCTAACCATACACTGTTCTCTCAATCTAATTTTACAGAAAAGTGGGGACAGAGTTGGTCTTAAAATACAGGAATATAGAGGATCTTCCACCTGCTGAGAAACTCAAGGGTCCATGCAGAAATGATCTCTGGAGAAGATGTAGGCAACTATGAAGGACCTGAGAGAGCAGAAGTCTTCCATGGCAAACAACCTGCTCAGGATGAAGGGATGTGTCTGAATCAGCCACTCTCTTCTTAATGTATAGAAGATGGACCAAAGCAGGCATGTGTTGAGCTGCTCCTGCATGCCTATGGTTGACATACCACTCTAACTGGTGAAAGTGTCACAGGAAGTAGGGGCAGCCTCCTTCTCATGGGAACCTTGGAAGCAACTGTTAGGACAAAGTTGTTGCCAAGGCAGTGACCTCATTCAGTTGCTAAAGGAAGTGACCTCACCTAACTTCCTTGGTGATGAAACTCTCTGAACTTGGAATCCAGGAATCCAGGCACCAAGAGCCAGTCCCAGTCCCAGTCCCAGTGGTCAAACTTATTTTGATTTACCAAGGACAGACTCAGTCTTTCTTGGAACCTACTGATGTGAGGATGGCCAAATGCAAGTAAAGCTATGAATAGGGGCCTTTCCTGAGAAAGCAGGCAGTGGCTCACCGCTGGCTCCTGACAACTTCACAGAGTTGGCCAAGGAGACCAGATTTGAGACAGAACAGGCCATTTTCAGAGAACATAGTATGGCCAACCAGTCAGAGGACACTCCGGATAGTCACAGACCTACATGGGGGAAGGAGGTGCCTTTGTGGTGTGGGTGTGGGTTTGTGGTTTTGTCTCATGTTCTGAGAATAGGTATGAAAGGCGGTTTGTTTTGTTTGGAGTGAACTGTTTCTAGTAAGTCGTTTGACAAGGTGAGTGTTTCTATGTCTATGTATCCCACTATGTCCATGGTTGTAGACATTAGAAAAGAGAATGCATCAATGAATATGTCCTATCTAGTAGAAAGCTTCCCAGCATTCATCCTGCCCTATTTATGAATGGACTGCAGCTTGCCTTATTGATGTGAAACACCTGCTATCTACCTAAGTTCCTGTTTTCTTCCTGAATTCTCGCCACTCTCCAGAATAGGCTCATGATTTTGTGTTTAAGATATGTACAACCTTGAAGCTCTGTGACATGACCATGTACTGAATAGCTGAAGGGAATGGCGAGCATCTAAGAAAACTCAGATATCAGTTTGACCAAGAAAGTCTCAGTGAAGAAACCCTGCTTGGGGCCTTTTGTTTACCAATTCTTCTGTTGCCCTGAATGTCAGGAAGGTCTTTTCCTCAGTCCACCACTTTGTGAAGCCTAAAGAAAACAGTTTTCAAATGGAAATGAATGGGCATTACCTGTGGCTCTTTGCTTAATTGCTTTGGAAAGGATGTGTCTGAATCAGCCTATTTGCCTTGTGTGAGGGTGTGGCTTAGATTCTCAGCTCCTGATGGATCTAAAGAAAGATCCCATGTGTACATCCAAAACCAAAATGGCCAAAAGAGCAGTCCTTGTGGATGAAGTCTCTCGCCTCTTCTGTAACTTTCCTGACCTCCATCAAGCCAGAATAGGGATCCTTTGGGTCAAATGAGTTCTTCAAAGCCCTGCAGAGGCTAGACCATAGTTTCTTGGGTTTTCTCAAGACTCCAATTCACATAAGGAATCCAAACTCCACAGTCAGTTGGCCTCAAATTGAAAAAGCAAAGCAGTATTAATGGGAGGCCTATTTGTTCTCTCCTGGTTCACAAGAAGGGTGTCCAGGCCACCCTGACTTTAGGCAAATTAGGTGCAAGAGAGCTTATTTTGGACACGGTCTTGGGCTGTGCCCCTCATGGAAAACTTTTGCCAGAGGTCATTATGAGTGTCTATATGGAAAAAGATGAGCGCCACATTGGAGTGTTTTGTTTTAAATTGTGGTCATTTGGGTGGCGGTTGGAAGAGATGACTTGGTCCACATGTTCTTGAACTCTGGTGTGATTCCCTTAGAAACTGAGTTCTCAAACTGACCTCAGAGAAGTATTGCCATGAATAGTGATGAGATTTTATGAAGCCAGGCATGAGTGTCGCCCTTGGAAACTAAGTTCTAGGCCCAGGATGGCTTTCCACAAAGCACTAGGCCTCTCAGCCAGGATACCACATGATTTTATTCTGAAAGATTTGGCACTCATAGTTGAGAGTCAAAACTCATATGGACCTCACATTGTAGACCTCAATGGGCATAATATCATGTGATCTTTTCGCCACTCTTTGGGAAGCCTTACCTGTGAGTGTTCTCCAGAACTTTCATTGAAATGAGCTTCCTAACCATTTAATGGTTCCTGAAAGAATTGAAACTCACAGTGCCTCCAACTTCATCCTTGAAAAATGGCTAGAAAAAAACCATAAAATTTTTGAAATTCCCATCACCAGGTGGCACTGGAGAACCTTTGGATGTCCTGTTACTGATCATGAATATACCAGACAGTGCCTTGATTGACTGGGTTTCATGTAAATGGTGTAGAACAGAGATGCCAGTAAGTTGGACTCTGTTGAGTAGTTGTACTAGAGCAGTGGTGGGCAGGTATGTGATAAAACATCTGTGGTGGGGCCATGTGGATCTTCCATTGGCTTCAAAATGGCTTGTGACTGACATGGTGCAGCCAACAGAACCTTCCATGTAAAGGCAACTTTTTATATGGAGAGTTTTCAGGACATTGTTCAGAATCAGGTTGCTATGGTCAAGGGGGCAAGCTATGTGGGATAGAATCCTGGTTCTTGTATCCTCC
The DNA here is from genome assembly GCF_048772815.1 of Callospermophilus lateralis. NCBI lineage: Eukaryota > Metazoa > Chordata > Mammalia > Rodentia > Sciuridae > Callospermophilus > Callospermophilus lateralis. The sequence goes on from NW_027512438.1 coordinate 435,833, forward strand.
TGCAGAACCTGACCCACCACACATGACAGAACTCCCTCTTGCACTGAGACCAATTGAACTCCTTGTATTTCGTGAAGCAAATACCAAACTCCCAGTGCAGCATGAAGAAACAAAACGAAAATGGAGGATGACCATATGGCTTCAAAGTGCACATGGAAAGACATTTAGCCCCCAGTGGCCACAGTTTACTAAAAAGAGAATTTAGCGCTGCTGCCTCATGTTCATTGGGAAATAAGAAAGCATGTCCTCCAGGTCTCATAGATGCAGAACAAGCTTTTATGGTATCACTAGAAAGGAAGCTAAAGCTCCTGACAACAACATATTTTTCAAGTGCCCAACCTCACAGGCAGTTTCTCAAGAAGTCTCTATGCCAGCAGACCTCCATGTTTGTGGAGGGTTTACCCTGTCCCTTACCTTTGGAAACTCCTCTGCCACTTCCAAGGTGTGGGCTCCTGAGCATATTCCATTCCAGATATTTGTTCACAGATTTTCTAAATCTTCTCATCTAATTGTGTCTTACTTGGGGCGAAGGTATTGTCAAGGCATTGTTCTGGATTAGAGTGGGAAGATTTTTGTGTAGCACATATTTACATACACATTGGATTCATTTTTCAATTTTCCATTCGAAATACTGAATCCTTGACACTAACCTATACCCTACTAGATTCTGACAACTAATTCTAATATAATGGAGAAAAATAACCCAAACAGAATAGAAATACTAGCACTTCAGAGGAGCCATGGTGTATAGTTGGTCTTCCCTTTTGCATGATATAGGGTAGGAGTTATAAATCTTGTCAATTTTTTGTTGAAAGAGTTCTGCATGTGTTTTTAAAGTTAACACATATGTGAATTCCTGTCTCCCTTTTTCTGTAGCCAATTCAGCACATGTATTTTTATATGAACATATAGAATCCTACCTGGTATCACACCTATATTCTTGAGAGGTGGCTAACTTGGCAGAGACAAAGTGTGAGAAGAAATCACTCCTCCTAAATGCTTTTGGAACTGATAATTCAAATTATGAGTGAGCTTCTTAGTTGAAAAACATTATACATAAATCCATGTTCAGTAAAATTAATATTTTTGGATCTGTGGATGATATATATTTCACGATGAATTTTAATTGGCATATATATTGCTACTTTTTAATGTCTCTGTGTGTGTTTTGTATATATATATATACTCTCTAGATTTTTCAAAATATGAAATATATGTGTCTTATTATACACTCTCTAAATTCATTCTTGTTCATGTATGTGGTTTTATATTCAAATTTTCATAAGATTATTTTCAGAAATATTCATCCACCTGAAATGCATATTTGTTTTATAGTATTGAAAACTCACTTCAGTAAATGGTGCAAACAAATCCTTATATTTTTACAGTAACTGACCCACTTTAACATCAATGCAAGTAGATTCCTATGGGACATGATGTGTATTTTGACGTTCATTTTTATACAACACTGGTACATTACTATTTCTTCAGTTTTTGTACATCATAGAATATACATTTCATCCACAACTTCATAAATTAAAGAAATTTGTAACACATTCTATCACTTCCTGCTTCAGAACATATGTATTCCTCTTTGTTTTTGACTGGTCATTTCATGAGACTTCTTTCCAAACACATTATTTTCGATTTCCATAATCAATTTTGAAGCAAAATTCACACACTCTTTATGATGAACCACACCCGTAATATTTCCATTGGATGTATAAATGGTTGGAATGAATGTATGTATATCAACATATGATTCCCTGTGTATATTCAGATATCAATTTATTCCAACTTCTAAAGTTCGAACCAGTTATATTATTTATTCGCACTATGGTCTATTCATGCATTATCTCTATATTCATACACACATGGTACACCTATATGTAACCCCAATACTAATTTATACCTCTTCAAAATATTGCTCCAAGAAATGGTGGTAGAAATACTCATGTCACCTGATCTACATATACATTTTATCACAGTAATATTCTGGCCACAAAATGCAAAGTCACACTTACGATTGTACAAAAGCCTAAATGAAATGTGAGTATGGATTATGAAAATCACCCATGTCCAGGTTGCCTAATGCTCTCAAATGTCAATCCTATTGGTGACTACATATTTGTTTCTTCCTAAGATTATATATTCAATCTCAAGCCTGTTGAAAATATCTATTGCTATCACTCATTTTATACTTTGCCTGATTTCCTTATGTCTCTATTGATATCTGCTTTCCTACATATTTTCCCCAGTTCATCATTGTGACTGACTCTTTACATGTGCTGACATTTACATTTTTTTGTGTACCTGAAACCCTATTGCTAAAGAACTTTTTGTCCAAATCCTATACTCACACGTTTTTCTAATCTTACCAACTATCTTCGTAATCTTACCAACTCTCCCTTTTTGAATGGATGTTCTCCTCAACATTCAATCATCTAAGGTACAAGATCCTATGCCATTGTGTATAGATTTATCTGAGACATCTGGGCAGAACATAATTCAAAGCTAACTATTCCAATCAAGGACCCAATGACCTTCTGGGCTTTAAATCTTACTGAGATTTCTGTTTTCATACATATATTTCACCTCTATAATCTTATAAATATCGCAGGTTCCCAATACCATTATTCATCCAGCAGAATGATCCTAACCCAAATCAAAAATGTTATTAACCCTAACCATACACGATTCCCTCAATCTACCTTTATAGAAGAGCAGGGACAGAGTTGGTCTTACAATACAGGAATGTAGGAGATCTTCAACCTGCAGAGAACCTCAAAGGTCCATGCAGAAATGATCCCTGGAGAAGATATAGGCAGCTATGAAGGACCTGAGAGAGCAAAAGTCATCTTCCATGACAAACAACCAGGTAAGGATGAAGGGATGTGTCTGAAGCAGTCTCTCTCTTCTTAATCTAGAGAAGATGGACCAAACCAGGCCTGTGTGGAGAGCTGTTCCCGGGTGCCTATGGTTGATATTTCATTTTAACTTGTAAAAGTGTCATAGGAAGCAGGGGCACGCTCCATTTCATGGACCCTTGGATGCAACTGTTAGGACAAAGTGGTTGCCAAGGCAGTGACCTCATTCAGTTCTAGAGGAAGTGACCTACGTCACTTTCTTGTCGATGTACCACTCTGAACTTTGGATCCAGGGAGACAGGCACCCTGAGGCAGGCCCAGTCCCAGTCCCAGTGGTCTCACATGTTTGGATTAACCAAGGACAGAGTCAGTCTTTCTTGGCAAATACTGAATTGAAGAGGGACAAATGCCAGGAAAGCTCTGAAGAGGGGCTTTTTTTTTTTTTGATAAAGCAGGCAGTGGCTCACCGCTGGCTCCTGACAACATCACAGTGTTGGCCAAGGAGACCAGATCTGACATACAACAGCCCATTTCAGGGGAACATAGTATGGCCCACCAGTCAGAGGATGCTCTGGATAGTCACAGACCTACTTGGGGAAAGAAGGTGCCTTTGTGGGTGTGTTTGTGTGTTAGTGATTTTGTCTCATGTTTTAAGAATATGTAGGAAAGTCGGTTTGTTTAATTTGGAGTGGCCTGTTTCTAGTAAGTCCTTTGAGAAGGTGAGTGTTTCTGTGTATCCCACTGTGTCCGTGGTTGTAGACAATAGAAAAGAGAATGCATCAAACGATGTGTCCTGTCTAGTAGAAATCTTTGCAGCATTCATCTTGTCCAATTTATGAATGGACTGCAGCTTACCTTATAGATGGGCAACACCTACTACCTTTCTACATTCCTGATTTCTTCCTGAATTCTGGCCACTCTCCCATAGGCTCATGGTTTTGTGTTCAAGATATGTATCTCCTCCACAATCTGGGACATGGCCATGTACTGGATAGCTGAAGGGAATGGTGAGTATCTCAGAAAACTCAGATATCAGTGTGACCAGGAAAGTCTCAGTGGAGAAACTCTGCTTTGGGAATTTGCTTTCCTATTGTTCTGTTGCCCTGAATGTAAGGAAGGTCTTTGCCTAAGGCCACACCTTTCGAAAGCCTGAAAAAATCAGTTTTCAAATGGAAATAAATGGGCATCACCTGAGGATCTTTGCTTAATTGCTTTGCAAAGGGATATGTCTGAATCCGCCTCTTAGTGCAGTGTGAGTCCATGGCTCAGATTCTCAGCACCTGATGGATCTAAAGAAAGATCCCATGTGTGCATCCAATTCCAAAATGGCCAAAAGAGCAATCATTGTTGATGAAGTCTCTTGCTTTCCTCTGTAAGGTTCCTGATCTCCATCAAGTCAGAAGAGGGATCCTTTGGGTCAACTGAGTTCTTCAAGCCCTGCAGAGGCTAGCCCATAGGTGCTTGGGTTTTCTCATGACTCCAAATCACATAAAGAAACTATACCTGACAGTCAGTATGCCTCAAATTGGAGAAGCGGAACAGTATTAATGGCAGGCATCTTTGATCAGCCCTGGTTCACAGGAACGGTGTCCAGAAACACTGACTTTAGACAAATGAAGGGCAAGGGAGCTTATTTTGACATTGTCTTGTGCTGTGTGCCTCATGGAAACTTCCAGCCAAGGTTATGATTAGTGTCTATATGAAAGAAGATGAGGGGCATGTGTGAGTGTTTTGGTTTTAATTCTGGTCATTTGTGTGGCGGTTGGAAGAGATGACTGGGTCACCAGGGATTGAACTCTGGTGTGTTTCCCCTTAGAGACTGAGTTCTGAAACTGACCTCAGAGAAGTATTGCCATGAATTGTGTTGGGATTTTAGGAGGCCACGCATGAGAGTCGCCCTTGGAACCTGAGATCTAGGACCAGGGTGGCTTTCCACAAAGAACTGGGAATCTCAGCCTGGATATCACATGATTTTATTCTGAAAGACTTTGCAGCCATAGTAGAGAGTCAAAACACATAGGACCTCACATTGTAGACCTCAATGGTCCTGGCTTCAAGTGACCTTTTGTCCACTTTTTGGAAAGCCTTGCCTGTGAGAGTTCTCCAGAATTTTCTTTGAATTGAGCTTTCTCAACATTTAATGGTTTCTGAATAACTGAAATTCACAGTGCATCCATTGTCATCCTTGAAAAATGGCTAGATAAATACCATGAAATTTTTGAAATTCCCATGACCCGGTGGCACTCAAGAAACATTGGATCTCCTATTGCTTATCATGAGTGTACCAGAGAGTGCCTTGATTGACAGGGTTTTCTGAAAATTGTTTAGAACAGACATGCCAGTAATTTGTAGCCTGCTGAGTAGTGGGCGTAGAGCAGTGGTGGGCAGGTGTGTGATAAAGTATCATGGTGGGTCCATGTGGATCTGCCATTTACTTCCAAATGGCTTGTGACTGACATAGTGCAGACTTCAGACCCTTATATGTAATGGCATCTTGTTATATGGCGAGGTTTCAGGGCAATGTTCAGAATCAGGTTGCTATGAACAAGGGGGCAATCTTTGAGAGATAGAAACCTGGTTTGTGCATTTTCTTGCAGACCATAACCCACCACACGTGACAGAACTCTCTCCAGCACTGTTTCCCAGTTGAACTCCTTGTATTTCGTGAAGCATGTACCAAACTCCAAGTGCAGCAGCAAGAAACACCACGAAAATTGGAGGATGACCAAATGGTTTCACAGTCCACACAGGGAGAAAATAAACCCCCAGGGGCCACAGTTTATCTACAAAGAGAGAATTCAGCACTGCTGCCTCGTGTTCATTGGAAAATAAGAAACTTTGTCCTCCAGGTCACATAGATGCAGACCCAGCTTTGAGGGTATCACTACAAAGGAAGCTTAACTCCTGACAAAAACCTATATATCAGTGCCCAACCTCTGTGGCAGTTTCTCAAAAAGATTTAGGCATGCAGAGCTCCATGCTTGTGGAGTGTGTACCCTGTCCTTACTTTTGAAAACTCCTATACCACCTCCAAGTTTGTGCACTCCTGAGCATTTTCCATTACAGAAATGTAATCACAGATTTTGCAACTTTTCTTCTCTAATTGTGTCTTACTTGGGGCGAAGACAATTTCAAGGCCTTGTTCTGGATGAGAGTCGGAAGATTTGTTTTAGCACATATTTGCATACACATTGGATTAATTTTCCTATTTTTCCATTCGCAATTCTGAATCCCTGACACTAACCCATATTCTAATAGACTCCGACTACTAATCCTAATATGATGGAGAAAAATAACCCAAACAGTACGTAAATACATGCAGTTCAGGGTTGGACTTGCCTTTTGCATGATAAAGGGTAGGTATTATGAATCTAGTCAATTTTTAATTGAAATAGTTCTCCATGTGTTTTTAAAGTTAACAAACATGTGAATTACTGTCTCTCATTTTCTGGAGCCTATTCAGCACATGTATTTTTATATGCACAAATAGAATCCTACATGGTATCAAACGTACATTCTTTTGAGTTACATGACTTGGCAGATACAAATTGTGAGAAGTGATCACTCGTCCTAAACGCTGTTAGAACTGAAAATTCAACCTATGGGTGAGCTTCCCAGTGGAACAACATTATACATAAACCCATGTTCAGTAAAATGAATGTTTTTGCATCTTTATGATATATATTTCATGATGAATTTCGATTGGCATATATATTGCTACTTTTTAATTTCTGTGTTTGTGTGTGTGTGTGTGTCCATATATGTGTATATATCTATATCTATATCTATATCTATCTATCTATATATATATATATATATATATATATATATACTATCCAGATTTATATATATATATATATATATATATATATATATATATATATATATATACTGTCCAGATTTGTAAAAATATGAAAAATATGTGTCTTATATACACTCCCTAAATTCATTCATGTTCATGGATGTGGATTAATAATCAACTTTTCACAAGATTATTCTTAGAAATACTCATACACATGAAATACATAGTTGTTTCCTAGTACTGAGAACTAACTTCAGTGAAAGGTGCATACAAATTCTAATATGTCTGCATTAACTGACCCAGTTTAACATCAATGCATGTTGGTTCCTATGGGACATGATGTGTATTTTGACGTTAATTTTTATTCCACACTGGTACATTACTATTTCTTCAGTTTATGCACATCATAGGATATATATTTCATTCACTAGTTAGCAAATTTATAGGCATTTGTTTCACTTTTAGTCACTTCCTGCTCCAGAACACATGTATTTTTCTATGTTTCTTGACTGGTCTATTCATGAGACTTTTTTTTCCAAATATATTGTTTTCGATTTCCATATCAATTTTGAAGAAAAACTCACACACCCTTCATGATTAACCATAACCATAAGATAATCATTAGATATATAACTGGTTGGAATTAATGATTGTTTATCAATATAACATTTCTTATATATTTTCAGATATCCATTCAATCCATTATTTAAAGTGGATCCAGTTATATTATTTATTCACAGTATGGTCTATTCATGCATTATGTCTATATTAATAGAAGCAGGGTACACCTATTTCTACCCCCATACTAATTTATAAATCTTCAAAATATTGCTCTCAGAAATGGTGGAAGAAATACTCATGTCACCTGATCTACATACACATTTTATCACAGAAATATTCCAGACACAAAAAGCAAAGATCACACTTACAATTGTACCAAAGCCTAAATGGAAAGATAGCAAGCATTACTAAAAACATCCATGTGCAGGTTGCCTAATGCTCTCAAATATCAATCCTATTGGTGACTACATATTTGTTTCTTCCTAAGATTATATATTCAACTTCAAACCTGTTGAAAATGTCTAACCCTATCACACACTTTATACTTTGCTTGATTTCCTAATATCTCTATTGATATCTGCTTTCCTACATGTTTTCCCCAGTTCATCATTATGACTGACTCTTCACATGTGCTGACATTTACATACACTCTCTACCCGAAACCCTATTGCTGAAGAACTTTTGGTCCAAATCCTATACTCACTCTTCTTTCTAAACCTACCAACTTCCTTCCTAATCCTACCGAATATCGGTTTTTGACTGGATGTTCTCTTCAGCATTCAATCATCCAAGGTACAAGGTCCGATGTATATTGATTTATCTGAGACATCTGTGCAGCACATTACTCAAAGTTAGGTATCCCACTCAAGTCCCCAATGCCCTTCTGGGCTTCAAATCTTACCTAGATTTCTGCTTTCATACTTATATTTCACATGTATAATCTTGTAAATATCACAGGTTGCCAATACCATTATTCATCCTGCAGAATTATTCGTAACCCAAATCGAACATGTTATTAACCCTAACCATACACTGTTCCCTCAATATAACTAACTTAAGAGCAGCGACAGAGTGGGTCTTACAATATAGGAATGTAGAAGATCTTCCACCTGCTGAGAACCTCAAAGATCCATGAAGAAAGGATCCTTGGAGAATATGTAGGCAGCTATGTAGGACCTGAGAGAGCAATAGTCATCTTCCATGGCAAACAACCTGGTCAGGATGAATTGATGTGTCTGAGTCAGCCTCTCTCTTCTTAATGTAGAGAAGATGGACCAAACCAGGCCTCTGTGGAGAGCTGTTCCAGGGTGCCTATGGTTGATATATCATTCTAACTTCTGAATGTGTCACAGGATGTTGGGGCAGCCTCTATTTCATGGGAACCTTGGAAGCAACTGTTAGGACAAAGTGGTTACCAAGGCAGTGACCATATTCAGTTCCTGAAAGAAGTGACCTCACTTCACTTCCTTGGTGATGGAATTCTCTGAACTTGGGATCCAGGAAGCCAGGCACCAAGAGCCAGTCCCACTCCAGACCCAGTGGGCTAACTTGTTTGCTTTTCCCAATGACATAGTCAGTCTTTCTTGGTACCTGCTGATATGAGGATGGCCAAATGCCAGCAGAGCTCTGAAGAGGGGCCTTTCCTGAGAAAGGAGGTAGTGGCTCACCGCTGGCTCCTTACAACTTCACAGAGTTGGACAAGGAGACCAGATGTGAAACAGGACAGGCCATTTTGGGGGAACATAATATGGCCCACCAGTCAGAAGACACTTCGGATAGTCACAGACCTATTTAGGGGAAGAAAGTTCCTTTGCCGTTGTAGGTGTGAGTTTGTGGTTTTTTCTCATGTTCTGAGAATAGGTAGGAAAGGTGGTTTGTTTGGTTTGGAGTGGACTGTTTCTAGTAAGTCGTTTGACATTGTGAGTGTTTCTATGTCTGTGTATCCCACTGTATCCATGGTTGTAGACATTAGAAAACAGAATGCATCAATGGATGTGTTGTCTCTAGTTGAAAGCTTCCGCGATTCATACTGCGCAATTGATGAATGGACTGCAGCTTGCCTTATGGATGGGCAACATCTATTATCTTCTAAAGTTCCACTTTTCTTGGTGAATTCTGGCCACTCTCCAGAATAGACTCATGGTTTTGTTTCCCAGATATGTAACACCACAAGGCTCTGTGACATGGCCATGTTCTGGATAGCTGAAGGGAATGAGAGCATCTCAGAAAACTCAGATATCAGTGTGACCAGTAAAGTCTCAGTGGAGAAACCCTTCTTTGGGCCATTTGCTTAATTCTATTTCTATTACCCTGAATGTCAGAAAGGTCTTTGCCTCAGGCCACCCCTTTGTGTAGCCTGAAGAACACTGTTTTCATATGGAAATGAATGGACACCACCTGTGGCTCTTTGCTTAATTGCTTTGGAATGGGATGTGTCTGAATCAGCCTCTTGTCCTTGTATGAGCTTGTGGCTTAGATTCTCAGCACCTGATGTATTTAAAGAAAGATCCCATGTGCTTTCAAAACTAAAATGTCCAAAAGAGCAGTCATTGTGGATGAATATTTTTCCTTCTTGTTTTAGGTTCCTGAACTCTATCAAGTGAGAATAGGGATCATTTGGGTCAAATGAGTTCTTGAAATCCGTGCAGAGGCTACCCCATATGTGCTTGGGTTTTCTCATGACTCCAAATCACATAAAGAATTATACCCTACAGCCAGTAGGCTGAAATTGGAGAAGTGGAACACTTTAACAGCAGGAATATTTGATCACTCCTGGTTCACAGGAAGAGTGTCCAGGCCACCATGATTTTAGGCAAATAAGGGGCAAGTGAGCTTATTTTGGACACTACCTTGGGCTCATAGAAACCTCCAGCTAGAGGTTATGAGGAGTGTCTACATGGAAGAAGATGATGGGCCTGTGGGAGTGTTTTGATTTTAATTGTGGTAATTTTTGTGGCGGTTGGAAGGGATGACTGGATCCACCTGGGCTTGAACTCTGGTGTGATTCCCCTTAGAGACTGCATTCTGGAATTGACCTCAGAGAAGTATTGCCATGAATTGTGTTGGGATTTTAGGAGGACACACATAAGACTCACTCTTGGAAACTGAGATCTATGCCCAGGGTGGCTTTCCACAGAGGCCTTGGAATCTCAGCCAGGATATCACATGATTTTATTATGAAAGACATGGCAGCCATAGATGAGAGTCAAAACACACATGGACCTTACATTGTAGACGTCAATTGGCCTGGCTTTATGTGACCATTTGGTAATTCTTTGAGAAGCCTTGACTGTGAGAGTTCTCTAGAGCTTTCATTGAAATGAACTTTCTCAACACTTAATGGTTCCTGAATGAATTGAGACGCACAGTGCCTCTAACTTCATTTTTGAAAAATTGCTAAATAAATACCATGAAATTTTTGAAATTCCCATGACCAGGTGGAACTGCAGAAAATTTGATGTCCTGTTGCTTATCATGTGTATACCAGACAGTGCCTTGTTTGACTGGGTTTCATGAAAATGATGTAGAACACGAGATGCCAGTAATTTGGAGCCTTCTGAGTAGTGCGCTTAGAACAGTGGTGGGAAGGAGTGTGATAAAACATCATGGAGGGGCTATGTGGATCTGCCATTGGCTTCCAAATGGCTTGTGACTGATATAGTGCAGACATGAGACCCTTATATGTAAAGGCATCCTGTTATATCGAGAGTTTTAAGGGCAATGTTCAGAATAAGGTTGCTATGGTTATTGGGGCAAGCTCTGTGCGATAGAAGCCTGGTTGGTGCATTCTCCTGCAGACCCTGACCCACCACAAGTGACAGAACTCCCTCCAGCACTGTATCCCAGATGAACTTCTTATATTTTGTTAAGCAAATACCAAATTCCCAGTGCAGCAGCAAAAAACACCATGAAAAGTGGAGGATGACCAAATGTCTTCACAGTCCCCACTGGGAGACACTTAGCCTCCAGTGGCCACAGTTTACCTACAAAGAGAGAATTGAGCACTGCTGCCTCATGTTCATTGGAATATAAGAAACCATCTCTTCCCGGTAACATAGATGCAGACCCAGCTTTGATGGTCTCACTACAAAGGAAGCTAAAGCTCATGACAGCAACATATATTTCAGGATCCCAACCTCAGAGGCCATTTCCCAAGAATTCTTAGGCCAGCAGAGCTCCTTGTTTGTGGAGTGTTTACCCTTTCCTTTACTTTTGGAAACTCCTCTACCACCTACAAGGTTGTGAACTCCCGAGCATATTCCATTCCATATATGTATTCCTAGATTTTTACACTTTTCTACTCTAATTGTGTCTTACTTGGGGCAAAGGTATTGTCAAGGCATTGCTCTGGATGTGAGTGGGAAGATTTTTGTGTAGCACATATTTACATACACATTGGATTCATTTTCCAATTTTCCATTTGAAATACTTAACCCCTGACACTAACCCGTACCCTACTAGTCTCTGAATAATAATCCTAAAATGATGGTGAAAAATAACCCAAAAAGAATAGAAATACAAGCAGTTCAGAGGAGGCATGGTGTATAGTTGGAATTGCCTTTTGCATTATATAATGTAGGAGTTTTAAATCTAGTCAATTTTTTTGTTGAAATAGTTCTACATGTGTTTTTAAAATTAACAAATATGTGAATCCCTGTCTCCCTTTCTCTGTAGCCTATTCAGCACATGTATTTTTATATGCACATATAGAATCCTACCTGATATCACTTGTACACACATGTGAGGTGGCTGAATTGGCAGATGCAAATTGTGAGAAGAGATCACTCCTCCTAAACGCTGTTGGAACTGAAAATTCAACCTACGGGTGAGCTTCCTAGTTGAATAACATTATACATAAATCCATGTTCAGTAAAATGAATATTTTTCGATCTTTGGATTATATATATTTCATGATGAATTTCGATTGGCATATATATTGCTACTTTTTTTTTTCTTTTATTGGTTGCTCAAAACATTACAAAGCTCTTGACATATCATATTTCATACATTAAATTCAAGTGGGTTTTGAACTCCAATTTTTACTCCAAATACAGAATGCAGAATCACATCAGTTACACATCCATATTTTTACATAATGTCTTATTAGTTACTGTTGTATTCTGCTACCTTTCCTATGCTCTACTATCCCCCCTCCCCTCTCTTCCCATCTTCTCTCTCTACCCTACCTACTGTCATTCATTTCTCTTATTGTTTATTTTCCCATTACACTCACAACCTCTTATTTGTAATTTTTTTGTAACAATAAGGGTCTCCCTCCATTACCATGCAATTTCTCTTTTCTCTCCCTTTCCCTGCCACCTCATGTCTCTGCTTAAAGTTAATCTTTTCTTCATGCTCTTCCTCTCTGCTCTGTTCTTAGTTGCTCTCATTATATCAAATAAGTCATTTGGTATTTTTTTTGGGGGGATTGGCTAGCTTCACTAAGCATTATCTGCTCTAGTGCCATGCATTTCCCTGCAAATTCCATGATTTTGTCATTTTTTAGTGCTGCGTAATCCTCCATAGTATATAAAAAAAAAAACATTTTTTTTTATCCATTCATCTATTGAAGGGAATCTGGGTTGGTTCCACAGTGTAGCAATTGTGAATTGTGCTGCTATGAACATCGATTTGCAGTATCCCTGTAGTACGCTCTTTTAAGGTCTTCAGAGAATAGTCCGAGAAGGGCAATAGCTGGTTCAAATGGTGCTTCCATTCCCGGCTTTCCCAGGAATCTCCATACTGCTTTCCAAATTGGCTGCACCAGTTTCTGTCCCATCAGCAATGTACAAGAGTACCCTTTTCCCCACATCGTCGCCAGCACTTGTTGTTGTTTGACTTCATAATGGCTACCAATCTCACTGGATTGAGATGGTATTTTAGGGTGGTTTTGATTTGCATTTCTCTGACTGCAAGAAATGGAGAGCATTTTTTCATGTACTTATTGATTGATTCTATGTCATCCACTGAGAAGTGTCTGTTCAGGTCCTTGGCCCATTGGGTTATTTGTTATCTTATTGTCTAATTATTTGAGTTCTTTGTATACTTTGCATACTCTGGATATTAGGGCTCCATCTGAAGGGTGAGGAGTAAAAATTTGTTCCCATGATCTAGGCTCCATATTTACCTCTCTTATTGTTTCTCTTTCTGAGAAAAAAAATTTTCAGTTTAAGTAACTACCATTTGTTGATTCTTGTTATTAACTCTTGTGCTATGGGTGTCCTATTAAGGAATTTGGAGCCTGACCATACAATATGTAGATCGGAACCAACTTTTTCTTCTATCAAATGCAGAGTCTCTGATTTGAATCTAGCTCCTTGAGGACATTCCTGTCTTGTTCCAGATTTTAGAGGGAATGCCTTCATTTTTTCTCCATTCAGAATGATGCTAGCCTGAGGCTTAACATAGATGGCTTTTACAATGTCGAGGTATGTTCCTGTTATCCCTAGTTTTTCTAATGTTTTGAACATAAAGGAATGCTCTACTTTGTCTAATGGTTTTTCTGCATCTATCAAGATGATCTTATGGTTCTTATTTTTAAGTCTAGTGATGTTGTGAATAACATTTATTGATTTCCATATATTGAACCCTCCTTGCATCCCAGGGATGAATCCTAGTTGATCATGGTGCACAATTTTTTTGATGTGCCTTTGTATCCAAACCACCAGAATTTTAATGAAAATTTTTGCATCTAGGTTCATCAGAGATATTGGTCTGTAGTTTTCTTTCATTGAGGTGTCTTTGTCTGGTTTCAGAATCAGGGTGATGTTGGCCTCATAGAATGAACTTGACAGAGCTCCTGTTTTTCTATTTCCTGAATAACTTGAAAAGTATTGGTATTAAATCTTCTTTAAAGGTTTTGTAAAACTCCGCTGTATACCCATCCGGTCCTGGGCTTTTCTTGGTTGGTAGTCATTTGATTGCTTCTTCTATTTCATCGATTGATATTGGTCTGTTTAAATTGTGTGTATCCTCCTGACTCCGTCTAGGCAAATCATATGACTTAACAAATGTATCGATGTCTTCACTATTTTCTATTTTATTGGAATATAGGTTTTCAAAATAATTTCTAATTGTCTTTCGTATTTATGTAGCTTCTGTTGTGATATTGCCTTTTTCATCCCGTATGTTAGTAATTTGAGTTCTCTCTCTTCTTCTCCTCATTAGCATGGCTAAGGGTCTGTCCATCTTATTTATTTTTTCGAAGAAACAACTTTTAGTTTTGTTAATTTTTTAATAGTTTCTTTTGTTTCAATTTCGTGATTTACGCTCTGATTTTAATTATTTCTTGCCTTCTGCTACATTTGCTGTTGTTTTGCTCTTCCTTTTCTAGGGCTTTGAGATGAAGTGAGAGCTCATTTATTTGTTGTTTTTGTTTTTTTTTTCTTTTTTTGAGGAATGACCTCCAGGCGATGAATTTGCCTCTTGAATCTTGTTTCATTGTGTCCCATTGAATCTGATATGTTGTGTCTGTATTTTCATTTATCTCTAAGAATTTTTTGATTTCCTCTTTTATGTCTTCTGTAACCCATTGATCATTCAGTAATATATTGTTCATTTTCCATGTGATGTAGGATTTTTCCTTCCTTCTTTTACCATTGGTTTCCAGTTTCATTCCATTGTGATCAGAAAAAAATTCATGGTATTATCTCCACCCCTTTATATTTACTGAGTGTTGCCCTACGGCATAATATATGGTCTATTTTTGAGAAGGATCCATGTGCTGGTGAGAAAAAAGTATATCCACTTGATGATGGTTGATATATTCTATATATGTCAGTTAAGTCTAGGGTATTGATTGTGATATTGAATTCTATATTTTTTTATTCAACTTTTGTTTGGAGAATCTGTCCAATGGTGAGAGAGGTGAGTTGAAGTCTCCCATAATTATTGTGTTGTGGTCTATTTGATTCTTGAAATTGAGGAGAATTTGTTTTATAAATGTTGCAGCACCATTATTTTCTGCGTAAATATTGATAATTGTTATGTCTTGTTGGTGAATGGTTTCTTTTAACAGTATATAATGTCCTTCCTTATCCCTTTTGATTAAATTAGTCTTGAAGTCGATTTTATTCCGTATGAGGATGGCCACCCCTGCTTGCTTACAAGGACCGTGTGCATGGTATAAATTTTCCCAACCTTTCACCTTCAGCCTGTGTATGTCTTTTCCATTCAGATGTGTCTCCTGGAAGCAACATATTGTTGGATTTGTTTTTTTTAATCCACGTTACAAGCCTATGTCATTTTATTGGAGAGTTTAAGCCATTAACGATTAGAGTTACTATTGATATATGGTTTGTATTGCCACCCGTCTTTGATTATTTATCTTTTTTTTTAAAATTTAGTTTGTTTATCCATGATTAGCTTTTCCCCCTCCCTCTGTCATTACTGAGGAAATTCCCACTGATGGTTTTCTTTGTTGATATTCATTTTTTCCTCGTGTAGTGTTTTCCTTAAGATGCTTTGCAATGCTGGTTTTCTGGCTGGAAATTCTTTTAGCTTTTGTTTATCACAAAATATTTTTATTTAGTTGTCTTACCTGAAACTTAATTTTTCTGAATACAGATTTCTTGGTTGTCATCCATTGTTTTTAAGTGTTTGAAATACGTTGTTCCAGGATCTTCTCACTTTCAGCGTCTGTGATGAAAAATCTGTTGTTAACATTTTTGGTTTACCCCTGATTGTAATCTGCCTCCTTTCTCTTGTAGCTTTTAATATTTTCTCTTTGTTTTGTATATTGGATATCTTCATAACAATGTTTCTTGGCATTGGTCTACTGTGATTTTTTTGTGCTCGGTGTCTTGTAAGCATCTACAATTTTTTTTTATCCGTTTCCATTTTTATTTCTGGAAAGTTTTCTGTAATTATTTCATTCAGCAGGTTACTCATTCCCTTGGTTTGAATCTCTGTACCGTACTCTATCCAGATGACTCATAAGTTTTTTTTTTTTATGATATCCCATATCTCTTGGATGTTTTTCTCATGACTTTTTACCAGCATTTCTTTGTTGGCTAGACTTTTTTCAAGATGATATATTTTGTCTTCATTATCTGACATTCTGTCTTCTACTCGCTCCACTCTGTTAGTGATACTCTCAATTGAGTTTTTAATTTGGTTTATCATTTCCTTCATTTCTAGAATTATTGTTTGATTTTTTTATAATCTCTATCTCCTAATAAAGATGCTTAATTTCTTTTTATATCTGTTTATGTAATTCATTTTCAATGTGTTCTTTCACTGTTTGGTTTTGATGTCTCGTATCCTCTTTAAGGTTCCATTCCATCTGTCTAAGGTATTCCTTGAGTTCTTTATATGACCATTTTTCTGATGATTCCTTCTGAATATTTAGGCTGTCCATTGTTGTTTGTACTCCTTTTCTTCCTTGTTTTTTTATGCTGCTCATGTTACTTCTTGTTTTGTTTGACTGCTGAGTTACTGCTTACTCTTATAAATTTATTTGATGCTTCGGAGGAAAGATATTAGAAGGGAAGGGAAGAAGTCACTAAAGAGAATGAGAGTAGGCAGGTAGAATTCAAGGAAGGGGGAATAAGAAAATTGAAAAGAAATGAAAAGACAAAAGAAAAATAGAAAATAAATAAAGAAAAAAAATTTAAATAATAATTATAATTAAAAGATGAAAATTAAAATTTAAAATAATATTGATAATAATAATGATAAAATAAAAAAAAATAAAAACATTAAAAAAAGTTAAAGAACAGCAACAACAAAAATGAAAATGAAAGAAATAGAAAAAATATAAATTAAAAAAATAATAATAATAAATGCAGTCATAGAGTTCAATTAACTTCTCTTTCAGTAGGTGGAGCTGTGTGCACTGGGCCAAGCTTCTCCTCTGAATAAGTGGGAACCAATAACTGTGCAGCAGCTCTTCCTCCCAGACTTGGCGGATCTCCAATCCTGAGTGCCTAGGGCCTTCTCTTGTGCTTCCTCAAGCCATGCCTTGCTCACCTGTGACGCTCACCACAATAGTGGTTACAAGCCAGAACTCTACTCCTGGCAGCCCTGTTTTCATGAATGCCTGGGCACACTCTCCCTGTTTGCCTCCCTCAGACCCTAGTTTTGTAGAGCTTGGGGCTGAGGACCCCCAGCGAATTTTCTTGCCCTCTGGGAGCCATGCCCCCGGTACGTGGTGTAAGAGACCTCAATTGTCAGCACTTGTGGGATCAGGAGCCGGGAATTCCACGCGCTAGTCCCGAGCCAATCCTGATTCCCTAGGTCTGGCTATCGTGCTCACGGGAGAGCTGGGAGAGGCCCTTAAGGCTGAGCTGGGAGGGGCCCTTAAGGTTTCCCCGCTGTGTTGAGAGAGATGGCTAGGGGATTACACACCTGTCACGCTGGTTTTAATGAAGTTATCTCCTCTGCCCGTGAAGTCATTTCTATGCTATGGTGGTATCCCATGCAAATGGTGACCGTTTGTTCCCTTTGCAAGGTAACCAACGCAACGGGTGGGTCCTGACTGTCTCTCCCAAGCGCCGTTTCAATCCTGTGGCCACTGCTTTTGAAGGCTTGGTTGGCTTTTACCTCTGAAAGTTCAGAAGGGCCGAACAGTTATTTCAGTGGGATCTTAGTGCTGAGTCATTAGAACCAGGCAAACCGGAGGTTGAATGCAGCCCATCCAGGCTCGGTGTGTGTTCTGAGGGGCCCAGAATGTTCGCCCCAGATCCACATCAGGTCAACATTGCCTACTGATTCTGAGCAAACAGCATTTAGACAGTTTACGACTCCCTATGCCCGCTCAGCTGAAGAGGTCAGAGACTTGATTTTTCCATGCCTGCCTTCATGATGGATCTCCTGTATTGCTAATTTTTATATCTGTGCATGGGAGTGTGTATGTATGAGAGTGTATATATATATATATATATATATATATATATATATATATATACACTCTCCAGATTTTTTAAAATATGAAATATATGTGTCTTATTATACACTCCCTAAATTCATTCATATTCATATATGTGTATTTATAATCAACTTTCCACAAGATTATTCTCAGAAATAATCATCCACCTGAAATACATATTTGTTTTCTAGTACTGAAAACTAAATTCAGTGAAAGGTGCAAACAAAACCTAATATTTCTACAGTTACTGAGCTAGTTTAACATCAATGCAAGTATATTCTTAGGGGACATGATGTGTATTTTGACTTTCATTTTTATTCAACACTGGTACATTACTACTCCTTCAGTTAATGCACATCATAGGATATATATTTCGTTCACAAGTTAGAAAATTTATAGGCATTTGTTTCACGATCAATCACTTCCTGATTCAGAACACATGATTCTTCTATGTTTCTTGACTGGTCTTTTCATGAGACTTCTTTCCAAACACATTATTTTCGTTTAACATCATCACTTATAAAGCAAAACTCAAACACCCTTCATGATAAACCATAATCCTAATATTACCATTAGATATATAACTGGTTGGAATGAATGATTATATATCAATATAAGATTTCTTATATATTTTCAGATTTCAATTCAATCCATTATTTAAAGTGGAACCAGTTACATTATTTATTCATATTATCGTCTATTCATGCATTATCTCTATATTCATAGACACAGGGTACACCTCTTTGTACCCCTAATACTAATGTATATGTCTTCAAAATATTGCTCCCAGACATAGTGAAAGAAATACTCATGTTACCTGATCTACATATACATTTTACCACAGTAATATTCTGAACAAAAAAAATGTAAAGGTCACACTTATGATTGTACCAAAGCCTAAAAGGAAAGTGAACATGGATAACTAATAACATCCGTGTCCAGGTTGCCTAATGCTCTCAAATGTAAATCCCATTGGTGACAACATATTTGTTTTTACCTATGATTATATATTCAAACTCAACCCTGTTGAAAATGTCTAATCCTATCACTCATTTATACTTTGCCTGATTTCGTTATGTCGCTATTGATACTTGCTTTTCTACATAATTTCCCCAGTTCATTATTGTGAATGACTCTTCACATGTACTGACATTTACATTCACTCTCTAAACGAAACCCTATTGCTAAATAAGCTTTTTATTCCAAATCATATTCTCACTCTTCTTCCTAAACCTACCGACTATCTTTCTAATCCTACCGACTATCACTTTTTGACTGGATGTTCTCTTCTACATTCAATCATCCAAGGTACACGGTCCTATGCCATTGTATATTGATTTAACTGAGACAATTGTACAGAACGTAATTCAACACTATGTATCCCAATCAAGGGCCCAATGCCCTTCTGGGCTTCAAATCTTTCTTAGATTTCCGTTTTCATACATATATTTCACTTATATATTCTTATAAATATCGCAGGTACCCAATCCCTTTATTCATCCTGCAGAATGATTCCTAACCCAAATCGAACATATAATTAACCCTAACCATACACTAACTTTACCGAAGAGCAGGGACAGAGTTGGTATTAAAATACAGGAATTTAGGGTATCTTCACCTGCTGAGAACCTCAAATGTTCATTTAGAAATGATCCCTGGTGAAGATGAAGGCAGCTATGAAAGACCTCAGAAAGCAAAAGTCATCTTCCATGGCAATCATCCTGGTCGGGTTGAAGGGTTGTGTCTGAATCATTCTCTCTCTTCTTAATGTATACAAGATGGACCAAACCAGTTCTGTGTGGAGAGCTGTTCCGGGGTGCTTATGATTGATATGACATTCTAACTTGTGAAAGTGTTACAGGAAAACTGGGGCAGCCTCCACCTCATGGGACTTTTGGAAGCAACTGTTAGGACAAAGTGGTTGTCAAGGCAGTGACATAATTCAGATCCTGAAGAAAGTGACCTCACCTCACTTCCTTGGTGATAAAACTCTCTGAACTTGGGATCCAGGAAGCCAGGCACTCAGAGACAGTCCCTGTCCCAGTCCCAGTGGTCTCACATGTTTGGATTTACCAAGGACAGAGTCAGTCTTTCTTGGAACCTACAGATGTGAGGATGACGAAATGCCAGGAAACCTTTGAAGAGGGGCTTTTCCTGAGAAAGCAGGTAGTGTCTCACCACTGGCTCTTGACAACTTCACAGAGTTGGCCATGCAGACCCGAACTGAGACAGGAGAGGTCATTTTGGGGAAACATAGTATGGCCCACCAGTCAGAGGACACTCCGGAGAGTCACAGACCTACTTGGGGGAAGGAGGTGCCTTTTTGGGTGTGGGTGTGATTTTGTGGTTTTGGCTCATCTTCTCAGAATAGGTAGGAAAGGCGGTTTGTTTGGTTTAGAGTGGACTATTTTTAGTAAGTCCTTTGACAATGCGAGTGTCTGTGTATCCCACTGTGTTCATGATTGTAGACATTAGAAGAGAGAATGGATCGATGGATGTTTCCTGTCTACTAGAAAGCTTGCCAGCATTCATTGTGCCCAATATATGAGTGGACTCAGGCTTGCCTTATAGATGGGCAACACCTACTAGCTTCATAATTTCCTGTTTTCTCCTTCAATTCTGGCAACACTCCAGAATAGTATCATGGTTTTGTGTCCAAGATATGTACCACCTCCAATATCTGTGACATGGCCATGTACTAGATAGTTGAAGGGAATGGCTAGCATCTCAGAAATCTCAGATATCAGTTGACCAGGAAAGTCTCAGTGGAGAAACCCTGCTTTGGTCCTTTTGCTTACCTATTGTTCTGTTGCCCTGAATGTCAGGAAGATCTTTGCCTCAAGCCACCACTTTGTGAAGCCTGAAGAAAACAGTTTTCAAATGCAAATAAATGGGCATCACCTGTGGATCCATGCTTAATTGCTTTGAAAAGGGATATGTCTGAATCAGTCTCTTGGCCCTGTGTGAGGCTGTGGCTTAGATTCTCAGCACCTGATGGATCTAAAGATAGATCCCATGCATGCATCCAAAACCAAAATGGCAAAAAGATCAGATATTGTTGATTAACTCTCTTGCCTTCCTCTGGTAGGTTCCTGAAATCCATCAAGTGAGAAGAGGGATCCTTTGGGACAAATAAGTTCTTCAAAACCCAGCAGAGGCTAGCCCATAGATGCTTGTTTTTTCTCATGACTCCAATTCACTTAAAGAATCTAAACCTCAAAGTCAGTAGTCCTCAAGTTGGAGAAGCCAAACAGTATTAAAGGAAGGCCTATTTGATCACTCCTGGTTTACAGGAAGGGTGTCCACGCCACCCTGACTTTAGGCAAATGAGGGGCAGGAAGCTTATTTTGGACACTGACGTGGGCTGCTCCCCTCATGGAAACCTCCAGCCACAGGTTATGATGAGTGTCTATATGGAAGAAGATTTGGGCCATGTGGGAGTGTTTTGGTTTTAATTGTGGACATTTGAATGGTGGTTGGAAGAGATGACTGGGTCCACCTGGGCTTGCACTCTGGTGTGATTCCCCTTAGAGACTGAGTTCTGGTACTGATCTCAGAGATGTATTGCCATGAATTGTGTTGGGATTTTAGATGGCCATGCATGAGAGTTGCCCTTGGAAAGTGACATCTAGGCCCAAGTTGACTTTCCAAAGATCACAGGAAATCTCATCCAGGATATCACATGATTTTATTCTTAAAGACTTGGCAGCCATTTTTGAGAGTCAAAACACACATGGACCTCACATTGTAGACCTAAATGGGCCTGGCTTAATCTGACATTTTGGCCACTCTTTGGGAAGCCTTGCCTGTGAGAATTCTCCAGAGTTTTCATTGAAATGAGCTTAGTCACCATTTAATGGTTCCTGAATAAATTGAAACCCACAGTGCCTCCAACTTCTTTCTTGAAAATTGGCTAGATAAATACCATAAAAATTTTTGAAATTCCCATGACCGGGTGGCAGGAGAACATTTGGATGTCCTGTTGCTGATCATGAGTATGTAAGACAGTGCCCTGATTGACTTGGTTTTATGAAAATGGTGTAGAACAGAGATGCCAGTAAGTTGGATCCTGCTGAGTAGTTGTCCTAGAGCAGTGGTTGGCAGGTGGGTGATAAAACATCTGTGGTGGGCCATGTGGATCTGCCATTGGCTTGCAAATTGATTGTGACTGACATTTTGCAGCCAGTAGACTCTTATATGTAAAAGCATATTGTTATATGGAGAGGTTTCAGGGCAATGTTCAAAATCAGGTTGCTATGGTCAATGGGGCAAGCAATGTGGGATAGAAGCCTGGTTGGTGCATTCTCCTGTAGAACCCGACCCACCACAATTGACAGAACTCACTTCAGCACTGTGTCCCTGTTGAACTCTTTGTAATTCATGAAGCAAATTCCAAACTCCCAGTGCAGCAGCTAGAAACACCATGAATAGTGGAGGATGACCAAATGGATTTACAGTGCACACGGGGAGACACTTAGACCCCAGTGGCCACAAGTTACATACAAATAGAAAATTCAGCACTGCTGCCTCATGTTCATTGGAAAATAAGAAACAATGTCATCCATGTCACATAGATGAAGACCCAGCTTTGATGGTGTCACTCCAAATGAAGCTAATGCTCCTGACAACAGCATATATTTCATTGCCAAACCTTAGAGGCAGTTTCTCCAGATGTCAGGCTGGCAGAACTTCATGTTTGTGGAGTGTTTACCCTGTCCCTTACTTTTGGAACCTCTTCTACCACCTCCAAATTTGTGAACTCCTGAGCATTTTCCATTCCACATATGTATTCACAGATTTTCTAACTCCTCTCCTCTAATTGTGTCTTATGTGGGGCGAAGGTAATGTCAAGGCATTGTTCTGAATGAGAGTGGGAAGTTTTTTGTGTAGCACATATTTGCATACACATTGGATACATTTTCAAATTTTCCATTCGAAATACTGAATCCCTGACACTAACACATACCCTAATAGACTTTGACTTTTAATGCTAATATTATGGAGAAAAATAACCCAAACAGAATAGAAATACAAGAGGTTCACAGGAGGCATGGTGTATAGTTGGACTTGCCTTTCGTATGATAAATGGTAGGTGTTATAAATCTAGCAAATTTTAATTGAAATAGTTCTCCATGTGTTTTAAAAGTTAACAAATATGTGAATAACTGTCTCCCTTTCTCTGTAGCCTATTCATCACATGTATTTTTATATGCACATATCGAATTCTACCTGGTATCACTCGTACATTTTGTGAGGTGGCTGGCTTGGCAGATACAAATTGTGAGAAGAGATCACTCCTACTTAATGCTGTTGGAACTGAAAATTCAACAAACGGGTGAGCTTCTTAGTTGAACGACATAAATCCATGTTCATTAAAATGAATATTTTTGGATCTGTGGATGATATATATTTCATGGTGAATTTCGATTGGCATACATAATGCTACTTTTTAATGTCTCTGTGTGTATGTATATATATATATTTTTTTTTTCACTCTGCAGATTTTTCCAAATATGAAGTATATTTTTCTTATTATACACTCCCTAAATTCATTCATATTCATGTATGTGGATTTATAATCAACTTTTCAAAAGATTATTCTCAGAAATATTCATCCACTTGAAATACTTATTTGTTTCCTAGTACTGAAAACTAACTTCAGGGGATCATATGATGGCTGCGAAGGGAGTGCATCACCCCCATGTACTGCGTCACTGTGAGGGAGACTGACGAGTTAGAATGGCTAAAACCTATCTTGTTAGGAATTTCCAGCAAAATTGTGGTTCTCCAAAACCAAGTGTACATATTTCCATCTCAGGAGGATCAGCTACGGGGGCTCAAACGCGAGTGATTTGTCCTCACAGAAGGTCATGAGACTTATTCAGGAAATCGCTCCGTGGCTAGAGTCTGTGGCGCGTGCTGGGAAACGACGAGATAGCAAGGCAAATATACAGCGGTGCAGGTACTGTGGGCTCCTGCCAGGTATGCAATCACTGTACTCAGTGCTGAATTCTGGGTTTGAGACGGGAAAGCATGTAGTCCAACTCGTTTCTCCACACCCGTCAGACCACAGAGGAACCCAGTGGCCACCATCATGGAGAGGTGACTTCATCATCCCTGTTTTCGACTGATCGCAGCTTATTCAGCTATAGAACAGGTAATTTCAGGATGCCATTCACCTTTGTGTTGCAGACAAATTACTCAGGCTCAGTGCTAAAGAACCCGCAGAAACTGCGTCTTGGAGCCTGCTTCTATTAGAACATACAGCGAGCCCAGAGCGGCCGAATTCCGCCTCCAGGAACTGATCTGGCCCAGGGCGAAAGAACCGGCGGAAACTGCTTCTCGGTCCGGGTCTTGTTGAATATCAGTAAATATCAACCGAGCCTTCATAGGCAGTGGCAACAGGATTGAGACGGGGCTTGTGAATGCCGGTCAGGACTCACCGATTGCTTTAGTCACCCAGCAAAGGGAACGAAATGCTGCCTTTTGCATGGGATACCAACATGGCAGAGATCAGATGTCATCAGAAAGCAGCAGAGGAGATAACCTCATTGATACCAGCGGTGACAGAAACAGTTGGTCTCCTGGTAAAGAAAGTGAGTCACAAACACCCGGGTCTCTCTCACTTTGTCATCAAGCCAGAGGGGCAGAGCAGAGCCGCCGCCCACGCCCGGAACAGGCCCAGCGACACACCTGCATGGTAGTCACGTCACCCCAATTGGAATAGAGGCAGAGCAGAGCCGCCGCCCTTGCCCAGAACAGGCCCAGCGACCCGCAGGCGTGGTAGTCACATCAACCGAATTGGAGTAGTTGCAGAGCAGAGCCTTCTCCCGCACCTAGTACAATCCCAGTGGCCCACCGGCATGGTAGTCAGGTCACCCCAATATTAGTAGGGGAAGAGCAGAGCCTTCGCCCTCACCGAGAACAGGCCCAGCAACCTGCCGGCATGGTAGTCACGACCCCCCAATTGGAGTAGGGGCAGAGCAGAGCCATCACCCGCGCCCGCAAGGTAGGCACACCTGCACCTGACTGGCAGAAGAGGCTCATCGCCCTGCCGGCACGGCAGACACTTCACCCCATTTGGAATAGGAGCAGAGCAGATCCATTGCCCGTGCCCGCAAGGCAGGCAGACCTGCGACAAACTGGCGGAAGAGGCCCAGCAACACACCTGCATGGTAGTCACGTCACGCCTATTGGAATAGGGGCAGAGCAGAGCCGCCGCCAGCACCTACAAGGTAGGCAGACCTGCGACCGATCGGCAGAACACCCCAGGGGTCCACGGGTAATAGCTGCAGCAGATGGAATGTCAGATAAAGAACTCAGGATATACATGCTTCAGATGATCTGGAGTCTCAAGGAAGACATTAGACAGCAAAATCAGACAATGAAAGATCACTTCGACAATGAATTACATAAACAAATCCAAGAAGCAAAAGATCAGCTATACAGAGAGATAGAGGTTGTAAAAAATAACAAACAGAAATCCTAGAAATGCAGAAAGCAATAAACCAACTAAAAAACTCAATTGAGAAGACTACCAGCAGAGTAGAACACTTAGAAGATAGAACATCAGAAAATGAAGACAAAGTATTCCAACTTGAAAAGAACATAGACAGCTCAGCAAGACTGTTAAGAAACCATGAACAGAATATCCAAGAAATACGGGATAACATAAAGAGACCAAACATAAGAGTCATTGGAATACAGGAAGGTATAGAGGTTAAAACCAAAGCAATGAGGAATGTATTCAATGAAATAATACGAGAAAACTTCCCAGACTTGAAGAATCAGACTGACTCCCAAGTCCTAGAAGCCTACAGGACGCCAAATGTGCAAAATCATAAGAGATCCACACCTAGACACATTATAATGAAGATGCCCAACGTACACAATAAGGAGAGAATTTTAAATGCTACAAGAGAAAAAAAGCAGATTACATTTAGGGGTAAAACAATCAGGATAACAGCTGATCTTTCAACACAGACTCTGAAAGCTAGAAAATCCTTGAATAACATTTTTCAAACACTGAAAGAAAATGGATTCCAACCAAGAATTGTGTATCCAGTGAAATTAAGCTTCAGGATGGAAGATAAAATTATAACCTTCCATGATAAAAAAAAGTTAAAATAATTTGTAGCTAGAAAACCATCTCTTCAAAACATCCTCGGAAAATATTACAGGAAGAAGAAAGGGAAATAACAATAAAAACCAACAGTGGGATGTAGTACAGTAAAAGTGGGAAATAATCAAAGAAGAAAACAATCCATGTTTAATAACATAAATAAACAAATAGGGCTAGAAGAACAACCATTATCTCAATAATAACTGTAAATGTTAATGCCTTAAACTCACCAATTAAGAGACAGAGGCTAGTAGAATGGATCACAAAACAAGACCCAATAATATGCTGCCTACAGGAGACGCATTTGATAGGAAAAGACATACATAGACTGAAGGGGAAAGGTTGGGAAAAATCATATCACTTATATGGATTTCGGAAACAAGTAGGAGTGTCCATACTCATATCAAATAAAATAGATTTCAAGCCAAAGTTAATCAAAAGGGATAAAGAGGGACACTATATACTGCTCAAGAGAACCATACAGCAACAAGACATAACCATTATAAATATATATATGCCCCAAAACAATGGTGCAGCTATGTCCATCAAACAAACTTTTCTCAAGATCAAGAGTCTAATAGACCACCATACAATAATCATGGGAGACTTCAACACACCTCTCTCACCACTGGACAGGTCTTCCAAACAAAAGTTGAAATAGAAAACTATAGAACTCAATAACACAATTAATAACCTAGACTTAATTGACATATATAGAATATACTCCACAACATCAAGCAGTTACATTTTTCCTCAGCAGCACATGGATCCTTCTCAAAAATAGATCATATATTATGTCACAGGGCAATTCTTAGACAATATAAAGCAGTAGAGATAATACCATGCATCTTATCTGATCATAATGGAATATAAACTAAAAATCAATGATAAAAGAAGGAAGGAAAAATCATGCATCACTTGTAGAATGAACAACAGGTTACTGAATGAACAATGGGTTATAGAAGACATAAAGGAGGAAATTAAAAAATTCTTAGAGATAAATGAAAACAGAGGCACAACATATCAGAATCTATGGGACACATTGAAATCCGTTCTAAGAGGAAAATTCATTGCTTGGATTTCATTCCTTAAAAAAAGAAAAAAACAACAGCAAATAAATGATCTCATACTTCATCTCAGAATCCTAGAAAAAGAAGAGGAAAACAACAGCAAAATAAGTAGAAGGTAAGATTTAATTAAAATCAAAGCTGAAATTAATGAAATCGAAACAAAAGAAACAATTGAAAAAATTGAGGAAACTAAAAGTTGGTTCTTTGAAAAAATAAATAAAATCGACAGACCCTTAGCCATGCTAATGAAAGAAGAAGAGAGAAAACTCAAATTACTAGCATACGGGATGAAAAAGTAAATATCACATGTTAAGGTCTATAAACAAGTCAGCATGGCACCTGGTATTTTGCCAGAGAAATGTTAGGGTCTGTAAATAAGTCTGGATGGCGCCTGGCCAAATGCCATAGGGAGTGGTTTTTGAAGTAACAAAAGCAAGCTATTAAGTGTGGAGATTCCTTATTGGTTGACTGCTGTATCTATTTTATGCTAATTAGATAAGCTTTATAAAGTGTATAAATATCGTTCGGATTCTACAATAAACGGCTTCCACTCCTGCTGTATCAATCTACACAAGTTATTTGTCACCCCCTGGCAATCACAGCAGATATTTCTGAAATACAGAAGATAATAAGAAATTAATTTGATTCGTTATACTCCAATATAATAGAAGATAGTGAAGGCATCGAAAAATTTCTTAAGTCATATGATCTGTCCAGATTGAGTCAGGAGGATATAGACAACCTAAACAGACCAATATCAATTGAGGAAATAGAAGAAACCATCCAAAGATTACCAACTAAGAAAAGACCAGGACAGTATGGGTATACAGCAGAGTTTTACAAACCCTTAAATATGAACTAATACCAATACTTATCAAGCTATTTCAGGAAATTGAAAAAGAGGGAGATCTTCCAAATTCATTCTACCAGGCCAATATCACCCTAATTTCTACACCAGACATAAACACTTCAAACAAAGAAAACTACAGACCAATATCCCTAAAGAACCTAAATGCAAAAATCCCTAATTAAATTCTGGCGAATCAGATACAAAAACATATTAAAAAAATTGTGCACCATCATCAAGTAGGATTCATCCGTGGAATGCAAGGCTTGTTCAATATACGAAAATCAATAAATGTTATTCACCACATCAATAGACTTAAAAATAAGAACCATATGATCATCTCGATAGATGCACAAAAAGCATTCGACAAAGTACAGCATCCCTTTATCTTCAAAACTCTAGAAAAACTAGGAATAACAGGAACATACCTGAATATTGTAAAAGCAATCTATGCTAAGCCTCAAGCTAGCATCATTCTGAATCTAGAAAAATTGAAGGCATTCCCTCTAAAATCTGGAACAAGAATGGGATGCCCTCTCTCACCACTTCTGTTCAATACAGTTCTCGAAACACTGGCCAGAGCAATTAGTCAGACGGAAGAAATTAAAGGCATAAAAATAGGAAAAGAAGAACTTAAATTATTACTATTGCAGAAGACATGATTCTATACCTAGCAGACCCAAAAGGGTCTACAAAGAAACTAATAGAGCTAATAAATGAATTCAGCAAAGTGGCAGGATATAAAATCAACACACATAAATCAAAGGCATTCCTCTATATCAGCGACAAATCCTCTGAAATGGAAATGAGAACAACCACTCCATTCACAATATCCTAAAAAAAAAAAAGATGGGAATCAACCTAACAAAAGAGGTGAAAGTCTTATACAATGAAAACTACAGAACCCTAAAGAGAGAAATATAAGAAAATCTTAGAAGATGTAAAAATATATCCTGTTCATGGATAGGCAGAACTAACATCATCAAAATGGCGATATTACCAAAATTTCTCTATAGGTTTAATGCAATGCCAATCAAAATCCCAAAGGCATTTCTTGTAGAAATAAAGAAAGCAATCATGAAATACATATGGAAAAATAAAAGTCCCAGAATAGCAAAAACAATGCTAGGCAGGAAGTGTGAATCAGGCGGCAGAGCGATACCAGACTTCAAACTATACTACAGAGCAATAGTAACAACAATAGCATGGTACTGGTACCAATATAGGCCGGTGGACCAATGGTACAGAATAGAGGACACAGAAACCAATCCACAAAACTACAACTATCTTATATTTGATAAAGGGGCTAAAAGCATGCAATGGAGGAAGGATAGCATCTTCAACAAATGGTGTTTGGAAAACTGGAAATCCATATGTAACAAATTGAAACTGAATCCCTTTCTCTTGCCATGCACAAAAGTTAACTCAAAATGGATCAATGAGCTTGATATCAAATCAGAGACACAGTGTCTGATAGAAGAAAAATTTGCTTACGATGTGCATACTGTGGAGTCGGGCTCCAAATTCCTCAATAGGACACCCATAGCACAAGAGTTAATAACTAGAATCAACAAATGGGACATAAACTAAAAAGGTTTTTCGCAGCAAAAGAAGCAATAAGAGAAGTAAATAGGGAGCCTACATCCTGGGAAGAAATCTTTACTCCTCACACTTCAGATAGAGCCCTAATATCCAGAGTATACAAAAAACTCAAAAAATTAGACAATAAGATAACAAATAACCCAATCAACAAATGGGCTGAGGACCTCAACAGACACTTATCAGATGAGGACTTACAATCAATCAACAAGTACATGAAAAAATGCTCACCATCTCCAGCAGTCAGAGAAATGCAAATCAAAACCACCCTAAGATACCATCTCACTCCAGTAAGATTGGCAGACATTATGAAGTCAAACAACAACAAGTTCTGGCAAGGATGTGGGGAAAGAGGTACACTTGTACATTGCTGGTGGGACTGCAAATTGGTGCAGCCAATTTGGAAAGCAGTATGGAGATTTCTTGGAAAGCTGGGAATGGAACCACCATTTGACCCAGCTTTTCCCCTACTCAGTCTATTCACTAAAGACCTAAAAAGAGCATGCTACAGGGACACTGCTACATCGATGTTCATAGCAGAACAATTCACAACAGGAAGACTGTGAAACCAACTTAGATGCCCTTCAATGAAAGAATGGAGAAAATACTGTGGCATTTATACACAATGGAGTATTACTCTGCATTGAAAAATGAAAAAAATCATAGAATTTGGAGGGAAATGGATGGCATTAGAGCAGATTATGCTAAGTGAAGCTACCCAATCCTTAAAAAACAAATGCCAAATGTCATCTTTGATATACGGAGAGTAACTAAGAACAGAGGAGAGACAAAGAGCATGACAAGATGATTAACATTAAACCGGGATGAGAGGTGGAAAGGAAAGGGAGAGAGAAGGAAAATTGCATGGAATTGGAAGGAGACCCTCAGGGTTATATAAAATTACATACAAGAGAAAGTGAGGGGAAATGGAAAAATAATACAAGGGGGACAAATTTATTACAGTAGAGGGGGTAGAGAGAGAAGAGGGGAGCGGCGGGGAGGGGAGGGGGGATAGTAGAGGATAGGAAAGGCAGCAGAATTCAATAGACACTAGTATGGCAATATGTGAATCAATAGATGTGTAAATGATGTGATTCTGTAATCTGTACATGGGGTAAAAATGGGAGTTCATAATGCACTTGAATCAAAGTGTGAAATATGATATAACAACTATGTAATGTTTTGAACAATTATAAATAAAACATGAAAAAAAATAAAACTAACTACGGTGAATAATGCATGAAATCCTAATATTTCTACAGTAACTGAACCAGTTTAACATCAGTGCAAGTAGATTCCTATGGGACATGATGTGTACTTTGACCTTCATTTTTATTCAACACTGGTACATTACTATTTCATCAGTTTATGCACATCACAGGATATATATTTCATCCACAATTTAGCAAAGTTATAGGCATTTGTTTCACTTTCAATCAATTCCTGCTTTGAACACATGGATTCCTCCATATTTCTTGACTGGTCTTTTCATGAGACTACCTTCCAAACACATTATTTTTGATTTCCATAAACACTTTTGAAACAAAACTCACACACACTTCATGATAAACAATAACCCTAAGATTACCATTATATGTGTAACTGGTTGGAGTGAATGATTGTATGTCAATATATGATTTCCTATATATTTTAAGATATCAATTCAATCCATTATTTAAAGTGAAAAAAGTTATATTATTTATTCACACTAAGGTCTATTCATGCATTATCTCTATATTCATAGACACAGGGTACACCACTTTGTACCCACAATACTAATTTATGTGTCCTCAAATATTGCTCCCAGAAATGGTGGAAGAAATACACATATCATATGATCTACATATATATTTGATCAAAATAATTTTCTGGGCACAAAATGCAAAGGTCACACTTATGATTGTACCAAATCCTAAATGGAAAGTGAACATGGCTTACTAAAAACATCCA
This sequence comes from Callospermophilus lateralis, assembly GCF_048772815.1. Lineage (NCBI taxonomy): Eukaryota > Metazoa > Chordata > Mammalia > Rodentia > Sciuridae > Callospermophilus > Callospermophilus lateralis. Next base: position 467,518 of record NW_027512438.1, read on the forward strand.
TATCCAGGTTGCCTAATGCTTTCAAATGTCATTCCTATTGGTGACTACATATTTGTTTCTTCCTAAGATTATGTACTCAATCTCAACCCTGTTGAAAATGTCTAATCCTATCACTCACTATATAATTGCCTCATTTCATAATGTCTCTATTGATATTTTCCTTCCTACATATTTTCCCCAGTTAATCATTGTGACTGACTCTTCACATGTGCTGACATTTACATTCACTCTATAACCGAAACCCTATTGCTACAGAAATTTTTGTCCAAATTTTATACTCACTCTTTTTTATAAACCTACCGACTATCTTCCTAATCCCACCGACTATCTCAATTTGAGTGGATGTTCTCTTCTAAAATCAAACATCCAAGGTATAAGGTCCTATGCCATTGATTATCAATTTATCTGAGACATCTGTGTAGAACGTAATTAAAAGCTAAGTATCCCAATCAAGGGCCTAATGCCCTTCTGGGCTTCAAATCTTACCAACATTTCTGTTTTCATACTTATATTTCACCTGTATAATGTTATAAATATCGCAGGTTCCCAATACTATTAATCATCCTGCAGGATGATTCGTAATCCAAATCGAACATGTTAATAACCCTAACCATACACTCTTCCCTCAATCTAACTTTACAGAAGAGCAGCGAGAGAGTTCATCTTACAATACAGGAATGTAGGGGATCTGCCTCCTGCTGAGAACCTCAAAGGTCCATGCAGATTTGATCCCTGGAGAAGATTAGGCAGCTATGAAGGACCTGAGAGAGCAAAAGTCATCTTCCATCGCAAACAACCTTTCCAGAATGAAGGGTTTTGTCTGAATAAGCCTCTCTTCTTAATGTAGAGAAGATGGACCATACCAGGCATGTGTGGAGAGCTGTTCCTGGGTGCCTATGGTTGATATACCATTCTAACATATGAAAGTGTCACAGGAAGTAAGGGCTGCCTCCATCTCATAGGACTATTGGAAGCTACTGTTAGGACAAAGTGGTTGCCAAGGCAGTGACCTCATTAAATTCCTGAAGGAAGTAATCTCACCTCACTTCCTTGGTGATGAAACTCTCTGAACTTGGGATCCGGGAAGCCAGGCACGCAGAGCCAGTCCCATTCCCAGTCCCAGTGGTCTCACTTGTTTGGATTTAACAAGGACAGAGTCAGTCTTTCTTGGTACCTACTGATGTGAGGATGGACAAATGTCAGGAAAGCTCTGAAGAGAGGCCTTTCCTGAGAAAGCAGGTAGTTGCTCACAGCTGGCTAGTGACAACTTCACAGATTGGGCCAATGAGACCATATCTGACACAGGACAGGCGATTTCATCAGAACATAGTATGGCCCACCTGTCAGAGGACACTCCTGATAGTCACAGACCTACTTGGGGGAAGGAGCTGCCTTTGTGTGTGTGGGTGTGGGTTTGAGGTTTTGTCTCATGTTCTGAGAATAGGTAGGAAAGGCGGTTTGTTTGTTTTGGAGTGAACTGTTTCTGGTAAGTCGTTTGACAAGGCCAGTGTCTCTTTGTCTGTGTATCCCACTGTGTCCGTGGTTTTAGACATTAGAAAAGAGAATGAATCATTGTATGTGTCCTGACTAGTAGAAAGCTTCCCAAGATTCATCTTGCCCAATTTATGAATGGACTGTGGCTTGACTTATGGGTGGGCAACTCCTACAATCTTGCTAAGGTCCTGTTTTCTTCCTGAATTCTGGCCAATTTCCAGAATAGTCTCATTGTTTTGTGTCCAAAATATGTACCACCTCCAAGCTCTGAGACTTGGCCATGTACTGGATTGCTGAAAGGAATGGGAGCATCTAAGAAAACTCAGATATGAGTGTGACCAGAAAATTCTAATGGAGAAACCCTGCTTTGGGCCTTTTGCTTACCAATTGTTCTGTTGCCCTGAATGTCAGAACGTCTTTGCCTCAGGCCACACCTTTGTAGAGTCAAAAGAAATAGTTTTCAAATAGAAATGAATGGGCATCACCTGTGGCTCTTTGCTTAATTGCTTTGGAAAGGGATGTGTTTGAATCAGCTTTTTGGCCCTGTGTGAGGCTGTGGCTTAGATTCTTAGCACCTGATGGATCTAAAGAAAGATCCCATGTGTGCATTCAAAACCAAAATGGACAAAAGAGCATTCATTTTGGATGAAGTCTCTCGCATTCCTCTGTAAGGTTCCTGACCTTCATCAAGTGAGAATAGTGATCATTTGGTTTAAATGTGTTCCTCAAAACCCTGCAGAGGATAGCCCATAAGTGCTTGATTTTTCTCATGACTCCAAATCACATAAAGACTCTAAACCCCACAGTCAGTAGGCCTCAAATTGGAGAAGCAGTGCCATCTTAATGGCCGGCCAATTTGATCAGTCCTGGTTCACTGGAAGGATGTCCAGGCCACCCTGATTTTAGGCAAATGAGGGGCAAGGGTGGTTATTTTGGACACTGTCTTGGGCAGCACCCCTCATGGAAACCTCCAGCCAGAGGTTATGATGAGTGGGTATATAGAAAAGATGAGTGACATGTGGGAGTGTTTTGGATTTAATTGTGGATATTTGTGTGGCAGTTGGAAGACATAACTGGGTCTACCTGGGCTAGAACTTTGGTGTGATTCCCCTTAGAGACTGAGTTCAGAAACTGACCTCAGAAAAGTATTGCCATGTATTGTGTTGGGATTAAAGAGGCCATGTATGAGAGTCACCCTGGGAAACTGAGATCTAGCCCAAGAGTGGCTTTGCACAGAGCACTGGGAATCTCAGCCAAGGTATCACATGATTTCATTCGAAAGACTTGGCAGCCATATTTGAGAGTCAAAACACACATGGAACTCACATTGTAGACTTCAATGGGCCTGGCTTAATGTGACCTTTTGTTCACTCTTTGAGAAGCCTTGCCTGTGAGGGTTCTTCAGAGCTTTCATTGAAATAATCTTCCTCACCATTTAATGGTTCCTGAAAAAATTGAAACCCACAGTGCTTCCAACTTCATCCTTGTAAAATGTCTAGATAAATACCATGAAATTTTTGAAATTCCCATGACTAGGTTGCACTAGAGAACCTTTGGATGTCCTGCTGCTGATCATGGATGTACCTGACAGTGCCTTGCTTGACTGGGTTTTATGAAAATGGTGTACAACAGAGGTCCCAGTAAGTTTCAGGCTCCTAAGAAGTGGGCCTAGAGTTGTGGTGGGCAGGAGTGTGATAAAACTTCTGTGTTGTAGCAATTTGGATCTTCCATTGGCTTAAAAATGGCTTGTGGCTTACATGGTGCAGCCAGCAGACCCTTATAAGTAAAGGCATCTTGTTATATGGAGAGGATTCAGGGCAATGTTCAGAATCAGGTTGCTATGGACAAGGATGCAATGGGGCAAGCTTTGAGGGATAGAAGATTGGTTGGTGCATTTTCCTGCAGACCCTGACCCACCACATGTGACAGAACTCCCTCCAGCACTGTGTCCCAGTTGAACTCCTTCTATTTTATGAAGCAAATACCAAACTACCAGTGCAGCAGCAAAAACCCCACAAAAAGTGTAGGAGGGTCAAATGGCTTCACAGTTCAACGGGGAGACACTTAGACCCCAGAGGCCACAGTTTACCTAAAAAGAAAAATATCAGCACTGCTGCCTCATGTTCATTGAAACATCAGAAACAATGTCCTCCAGGTCTCATAGATGCAGACCCAGCTTTGATGGTCTCACTACAAAGGAAGCCAAATCTCCTGACAACAACATATATTTAAGTGCCCTATCTCAAGGGAGTTTCTCAAAAAGTTTTTAGGCCAGCAGAGCTCCATGTTTGTGGAGGGTTTACCATGTCCCTTGCTTTTGGAAACTCCTCTAACACCTCCAAGGTTGTGAACTCCTGAGCATTTTCCATTCCAGATATGTGTTCACTGATTTTCTAACTCTTCTCCTCTTATTGTGTCTTACTTGGGGTGAAGGTAATGTCAAGGCATTGTTCTGGATGAGAGTGGGAGGATATTTGTGCAGCATATATATGCATACAAATTGGATTCATTTTCCAATTTTCATTTTGAAATATTGAATCCCTGACACTAACCCATACCTACTAGACTCAAACAACTCATCCTAATATGATAGAGAAAAATAACCCAAACCTATAGAAATACAAGCAGTTCATTGGAGGCATGTTGTATAGTTGGACTTGCCTTTTGCATTATATAAGGTAAAAGTTATAAATTTAGTCAATTTTTAATCGAAGAAGTTCTCCATAAGTTTTTAAACTTAAAAAATACGAGAATTCTTGTTTCCCTTTCTCTTTAGCCTATTCACACTTGTATATTTATATGCATAAATAGAATCCTACCAGGTATCACACGTACATTTTGAGGTGGCTGACTTGGAATATACAAACTGTGAGAAGAGTTCACACCTCCTAAACGCTGTTGGAACTGAAAATTCAACCTATAGGGGAGCTTCCTAGTAGAAGAACATTATACATAAATTCATGTTCAGTAAAATAAATATTTTTGCATCTGTGGGTGATATATATTTACTGAAGAATTTCTATTGCCATTTATATTGCTTCTTTAAAATGTCTGTCAGTGTTTTGTGTGTTTGTGTGTGTGTGTGTGTGTGTGTGTGTAATATATCTGTACACTCTGCAGATTTTTCAAAATATGAAATATATGTGTCTAATGTAAACTCTCTAAATTCATTCATGTTCATGTATGTGGATTTATAATCAACTTTTCACAAGATTATAATCAGAAATATTCATCCACCTGAAATACATATTTATTTCCTAGTACTGAAAACTAACTTCAGTGAATGGTGCATACAAATCCTAATTATTCTACAGTAACTGACCCAGTCTAACATCAATGAAAGTAGACTCCTATGGGACATGATATGTAATTTGTCATTCATTTGTATTCGACACTGGTACATTATTGTTTCTTCAGTTTTTGCACATCATAGGATATACATTTCATCCACAAGTTCACAAATTAATAGGCATTTGTTTCAACTTTAATCACTTCTTGCTTCAGAACACATGTATTGTCAGGGTTTCTTGACTGGTCTTTTCATGACACTTCTTTCCAAACACATTATTTTGAATTTCCATAATCATTTTGAAGCAAAACTCACACACTCTTCATGATAAACGAAAACACTAATATTTCCATTAGATATATAACTGGTTGGAATGAATGATTGTATATCAATATACGATTTTCTTTAATTTTTCAGATATCAGTTCAATTCATTATTTAAAGTTCAATAAAGTTATATTATTTATTCACGGTATGGTCTATTCATGCTTTTTCTCTATTTTCATAGTAACAGGGTACACCTCTTTGTAACCACGATTCTTATTTTACATCTTCAATATATTGCTCCCAGAAATGGAGAAAGAAATACTCATGTCACCTCATTATCACAGTAATATTCTGGACAAAAAATGGAAAGGTCACACTTATGATTGTACCAAAGCCTAAATGGAAAATGAACATGGATTTCTAAAAACATCCATGTCCAGGTTGCCTAATGCTGTCAAATGTTAATCCTATTGGTGACTACATATTTGTTTTTTCCTAATTTATATTTTCAAACTCAACCCTGTTGAAAATGTCTACTTCTATCACTCACTTTATACTTTGCCTGATTTCGTAATGTTTCTATTGATATCTGCTTTTCTACATATTTTCCCCAGTTCAACATAGTGACTGACTCTTCATATGTGCTGATATTTACATTCACTATATAACCGAAAGTCTATTGCTAAAGAACTTTTGGTCCAAATCCTATACTCACTCTTCTTCCTAAACCTACCGACTATCTTCCTAATCCTACTGAATATCTCGTTGACTGGATGTTCTCTTCTAAATTCAATCATCCAATGTACAAGGTCCTATACCATTGTATATCGAATTATCTGAGACATCTTTGCAGAACATAATTCAAAGCTAAGTATCCCAATCAAGGGCAAAACCCTTCTGGGCTCCAAATCATACGTAGATTTCTGTTTTCATACTTATATTTCACCTCTATATTCTTGTAAATATTGCAGGTTCCAAATACCATTATTCATCGCACAGAATCATTCGTCACCAAATCAAACCTGTTTTTTACCCCAAGTATACACTGTTTATTCAATCATTTTACAGAAGTGCAGGGACAGAGTGGTTCTGACAATACAGGAAAGTTGGGGACCTTCCACCTGATGAGAACCTCAAATGTCCATGCACAAATGATACCTGGAGAAGTTGTAGGCAGGTATGAAGCACCTGAGAGAGCAAAAGTCATCTTTTATGGCAAACAACCTGGTAAGGATGAAGGGATGTGTCTGAATCTGCCTCTCTCTTCTTATTGTAGACAAGGTGGAACAATCCAGCCCTGAGTGGAGAGCTGTTCCCGGTTGCCAATGGTTGATATACATTCTACCTTATGAAAGTGTCACAGGAAGTAGCGGCAACCTCCATCTTATGTTACCCTTGGAAGCAACTGTTAGGACAAAGTGGTTGCCAAGGCAGTGACCTCATTCAGTTCCAAAGAATGTGACATACCTCATTTCCGTGGTGATGGAAATCTCTGAACTTGGTATCCAAGAAGCCAGGCACCCAGAGGCAGTCCCAGTCCCAGGCCCAGTGGGCTCACTTGTTTGGATTTACCAAGGACAGAGTCAGTTTTCTTGGTACCTAATGATGTGAGGATGGCCAAATGCCAGGAGAGCTCTGAAGATGGACCTTTCCTGAGAAAACAGGTAGTGGCTAACCACTTTTTCCTGACATCTTCACAGAGATGGTCAAGGAAACAAGATCTGAGAGAAGACAGGCCATTTCGGGGGAACATAGTATGGCCCACCAGTCAGAGGACACTCCAGATAGTCACAGACCTACTTGGGGGAAGGAGGTGCCTTTGTGGGAGTGGGTTTGGGTTTGTTGTTTTGTCTCAGGTTCTGAGAATAGATAGAAATGGCGGTTTGTTTGGTTTGAAGCGGACAGTTTCTAGTAAGTCATTTGACAAGGCGAGTGTTTCTGTTTATGTGTATCCCACTGTGTCCGTTTTTGTAGACATTAGAAAAGAGAATGCATTAATGGATGTGTCCTGTCTAGTATAAATCTTCCCTATAATTCATCCTGCCAAATATATGAATGGACTGCAGCTTGTCTGATCGATGTGAAACACCTGCTATCTTTCTAAGTTGTTGTTTTCTTCCTGAATTCTGGCCACTCTCCAGAATGGGCTCAGGGATTTGTGTCCAAAATATGTACCACCTCCAAGCTCTGTGACATGGCCATGTACTGGATAGTTGAAGAGAATGGCGAGCATCTCAGAAAACTCAGATATCAGTGTGACCAGGAAAGTCTCAGTGCAGAAACACTGCCTTGGGCTTTTTGCTTACTTATTGTTGTGTTGCACTGAATGTCAGGAAGGTTTTGCATCAGGCCACTCCTCTGTGAAGCCTGAAGAAAACAGTTTTCAAATGGAAATGAATGGGCCTCACCTGTGGCTCTTTGCTTAATTGCTTTGAAAAGGGATGTGTCTTTATCAGCCTCTTGGACCTATGTGTGGCTGTGACTTAGATTCTCAGCACCTGATGGATCTTAAGAATGATCCCATGTGAGCTTCCAAAACCAGAATGGCAAAAAATATCATTCATTGTGGATGAAGACCCTTGCCTTCCTCTGTTAGGTTCCTGCACTCCAACAAATGAGAATAGGGATTCTGTGAGTCAAATGAGTTCTTCAAAGCCCTGCAGAGGTGCTTGTGTTTTCGCATGACTCTAAATCACCTAAAGAATCAATACCTAAAATCAGTAGCCCTCAAATTGTAGAAACATAGAAGTATTAATGGCAGGCTTATTTGTTCACTCCTGGTTCACAGCAACGGTGTCCAGGCTACCCTGACTTTAGGCAAATGAGGGGCAAACGAGCTGATTTTGGACACTGTCTTGGGCTGCACCCCTCATGGAAACCTCCAGCCAGAGGTTAAGATGATTGACTATATGGAATAAGGTGAGGGCCATGTGGGAGTGTTTTGGTTTTAATGTTGGTCATTTGTGTGGCATTGGAAAAAATGACTGGGTCCACGTGGGCTTGAACTCTGGTGTGATTCCCCTTAGACACTGGGTTTTGGAACTGAACTCAGAGAAGCATTGCCATGAATTTTGTTGGGATTTTAAGAGGCCACGCATGAAAGTCGCTCTTGGAAACTGAGACCTAGGCCCCGGGTAGATTTCCACTGAGGCCTGGGAATCTCAGCAAGGCTATCACATGATTTTATTCTTAAAGAAATGGCAGCCATAATTGAGAGTCAAAACACACATGGACCTCACATTGTTGACCTCAATGGGCCTGGCCTAATGTGACGTTTTGTCTATTCTTTGGGAAGCCTTGCCTGTGACAGTTCTCCAGATATTTTATTGAAATGAGCTTCCTCACCATTTAATGTTTGCCTAATGAATTGAAACACACAGTGCCTCCAACTTCATGCTTGAAAAATGGCTAGATAAATACCATGAAATTTTTGAAATTCCTATGATCAGGTGGCACTGGAGAAACATTGGATGTCCTGTTGCTGATCATGAGTATACCAGACAGTGCCTTGATTTACTGAGTTTCATGAAAATGGTGTAGAACAGAGATGCCAGTAATTTGGAGCCTGCTGAGTAGTGGGTCTAGAGCAGTGGTGGGGAGGCGTTTGATAAAACATCCGTGGTAGGACCATGTGCATCTACCATTGGATTCCAAATGGCTTGTAACTGACATGGTGCTGCCAGCAGACCCGTATATGTAAAGGCATCTTGTTATATGGAGAGTTTTAAGAGGAAAATTAAGAATCAGGTTGATATGGACAAGGGGGCAATGGGGCAAGCTGTGAGAGATAGAAGCCTAGTTGGTGCATTCTCTTGCAGACCCTGACCCACCACACGTGACAGAACTCAATCCAGCACTGTGTCCCAGTTTAGCTGCTAGTATTTCATGAAACAAATATCAAACTCACAGTGCAGCAGCCTAAACACCACAAAAAGTGGAGGAGGACCAAATGGCTTCACAGTCCACATGGGGAGACGGGGAGACACTTAGTCCCCAGTGGCCTCAGTTTACCTATAAAGAGAGGATTCAGCACTGCTTCATCTTGTTCATTGGAAAATAAGAAACCATGTCCTCCAGGTCACATAGATGCAGACCCAGCTTTGATGGTCTCACTACAAAGGAAGCCAAATCTCATGAAAACAACATATATTTCAAGTGCGGAAGCTCAGAGGCAGTTTCTCAAAAAGTTTTTAGGCCAGCAGAGTTACATGTTTTTGGAGTGTTTACCATGTCCCTTACTTTTGGAAACTCCTAAACCACCTCCAAGGGTGTGAACTCCTGAGCATTTTCCATTCCAGATATGTATTCACTGATTTTGTAACTCTTCTCCTCTAATTGTGTCTTACTTGGGGTGAAGGTAATGTCAAGGCATTGTTTTGGATGAGAGCGGGAGGATATTTGTGCAGCATATATTTACATACACATTGGATTCATTTTCCAATTTGTCATTCGAAGAACTGAATCCCTGACACTAACCCATACCTAGTAGACTCAGACTATTCATCCTAATATAATGGGGAAAATTAACCCAACACAATAGAAATACAAACACTTCAGAGGAGACATGTTCTATAGTTGGACTTGACATTTGCATTATATAAGGTAGGGGTTATACATCTAGTCAAATTTTAATTGAAATATTCTCCATGTGTTTTTAAACTTAACAAATATGTGAATACTTGTTTCCAATTTCTGTAGCCTATTCACACATGTATATTTATATGCATATATAGAATCCTACCAGGTATCACACGTACATTTTTGTAAGGTGGATGTCTTGGCAGATACAAATTGTGAGAAGTGTTCACTCCTCCTAAATGCTGTTGGAAATGAAAATTCAACCTATAAGAGAGCGTCCTAGAAGAACAACATTATACATAAACTCATGTTCAGTAACATAAATATTTTTGCATCTGTGGATGATATATATTTACTGATGAATTTTGATTGGCATTTATATTGGTACTTTTTAATGTCTGTGAGTGTTGTGTGTGTGTGTGTGTGTGTGTGTGTGTATAGATATAGATATAGATATACTCTCCAAAGTTTTCCAAATATGAAATATATGTGTCTAGTACACACTCTCTAAATTCATTCATGTTCATGTATGTTGATTTATAATCAACTTTTCACAAGATTATAATCAGAAATATTCATCCACCTGAAATACATATTTGTTTCCTAGTACTGACTACTAACTTCAGTGAAGGGTGCATACAAATCCTAATTATTCTACAGTATCTGACCCAGTCTAACATCAATGCAAGTAGACTCCGATGGGACATGATATGTAATTTGTCATTCATTTGTATTCGACACTGGTACATTATTGTTTCTTCAGTTTTTGCACATCATAGGATATACATTTCATCCACAAGTTCACAAATTAATAGGCATTTGTTTCAACATTAATCACTTCTTGCTTCAGAACACATGTATTGTCAGGGTTTCTTGACTTGTCTTTTCATGAGACTTCTTTAAAACACATTATTTTTAATTTCCATAATCATTTTGAAGCAAAACTCACACACTCTTCATGATAAACCAAAACACTAATATTTCCATTAGATGTATAACTGGTTGGAATGAATGATTGTATATCAATATACAATTTCCTTTTATTTTTCAGATATCAGTTCAATTCATTATTTAATGTTCAAAAAAGTTATATTATTTATTCACAGTATGGTCTATTCGTGGTTTTTCTCTATGTTCATAGAAACAGGGTACACCTATTTGCACTCCCGATTCTAATTTTACATCTTCAATATATTGCTCCCAGAAATGGTGAAAGAAATACTCATGTCACCTCATTATCACAGTAATATTCTGGACAAAAATGGAAAGGTCACACTTATGATTGTACCAAAGCCTAAATGGAAAGTGAACATGGATTTCTAAAAACATCCATGTCCAGGTTGCCTAATGCTGTCAATTGTCAATCATATTGGTGACTACATATTTGTTTTTTCCTAATTTATATATTGAAACTCAACCCTGTTGAAAATGTCTAATTCTATCCCTCACTTTATACTTTGCCTGATTTCGTAATGTTTCCATTGATATCTGCTTTTCTACATATTTTCCCCAGTTCAACATAGTGTCTGACTCTTCATATGTGCTGACATTTACATTCACTCTATCACCAAAAGTCTATTGCTAAAGAACTTTTGGTCCACATCCTATACTCACTCGTCTTCCTAAACCTACCGACTATCTTCCTAATCCTACTGAATATCCCTTTTTGACTGGATGTTCTCTTCTAAATTCAATCATCCAATGTACAAGGTCCTATGCCATTGTATATCAAATTATCTGAGACATCTTTGCAGAACATAATTCAAAGCTAAGTATCCCAATCAAGGGCAAAACCCTTCTGAGCTTCAAAGCATACCTAGATTTCTTTTTTCATACTTATATTTCACCTCTATATTCTTGTAAATATTGCAGGTTCACAATCCCATTATTCATCGCACAGAATCATTCGTCACCAAATCAAACCTGTTTTTAACCCCAAGTATACACTGTTCCCTCAATCATTTTACAGAAGAGCAGGGACAGAGGGGTTCTTACAATACAGGAAAGTTGGGGATCTTCCACCAGATGAGAACCTCAAATGTCTATGCACAAATGATACCTGGAGAAGTTGGAGGCATGTATGAAGCACCTGAGAGAGCAAAAGTCATCTTCCATGGCAAACAACCTGGTCAGGATGAAGGGATGTGTCTGAATCTGCCTCTCTCTTCTTATTGTAGACAAGGTGGAACAATCCAGGCCTGAGTGGAGAGCTGTTCCCGGGTGCCAATGGTTGATATACATTCTACCTTATGAAAGTGTCACAGGAAGTAGGGGAAACCTCCATCTTATGTAACCCTTGGAAGCAACTGTTAGGACAAAGAGGTTGCCAAGGCAGTGACCTCATTCAGTTCCAAAGAATGTGACATACCTCATTTCCTTGGTGATGGAACTCTCTGAACTTGGTATCCAAGAAGCCAGGCACCCAGAGGCAGTCCCAGTCCCAGGCCCAGTGGGCTCACTTGTTTGGATTTACCAAGGACAGAGTCAGTTTTCTTGGTACCTAATGATGTGAGGATGGCCAAATGCCAGGAGAGCTCTGAAGATGGACCTTTCCTGAGAAAACAGGTAGTGGCTAACCACTTTTTCCTGACATCTTCACAGAGTTGGTCAAGGAAACAAGATCTGAGAGAAGACAGGCCATTTCGGCGGAACATAGTATGGCCCACCAGTCAGAGGACACTCCGGATAGTCACAGACCTACTTGGGGGAAGGAGGTGCCTTTGTGGGAGTGGGTGTGGGTTTGTTGTTTTGTCTCATGTTCTGAGAATAGATCGAAAAGGCGGTTTGTTTGGTTTGGAGCAGACAGTTTCTTGTAAGTCATTTGACAAGGCGAGTGTTTCTGCTTATGTGTATCCCACTGTGTCCGTTGTTGTAGACATTAGAAAAGAGAATGCATTAATGGATGTGTCCTGTCTAGTATAAATCTTCCCTATAATTCATCCTGCCCAATATGTGAATGGACTGTAGCTTGTCTTATCGATGTGAAACACCTGCTATCTTTCTAAGTTGTTGTTTTCTTCCTGAATTCTGGCCACTCTCCAGAATGGGCTCAGGGATTTGTGTCCAAAATATGTACCACCTCCAAGCTCTGTGACATGGCCATGTAAAGGATAGTTGAAGAGAATGGCGAGCATCTCAGAAAACTCAGATATCAGTGTGACCAGGAAAGTCTTAGTGCAGAAACACTGCTTTGGGCTTTTTGCTTACTTATTGTTGTGTTGCACTGAATGTCAGGAAGGTCTTTGCCTCAGGCCACCCCTTTGTGAAGCCTGAAGAAAACAGTTTTCAAATGGAAATGAATGGGCCTCACCTGTGGTTCTTTGCTTAATTGCTTTGGAAAGGGATATGTCTTTATCAGCCTCTTGGTCCTGTGTGTGGCTGTGACTTAGATTCTCAGCACCTGATGGATCTTAAGAATGATCCCATGTGAGCTTCCAAAACCAAAATGGCAAAAAATATCATTCATTGTGGATGAAGACTCTTGCCTTCCTCTGTTAGGTTCCTGCACTCCAACAAATGAGAATAGGGATTCTGTGAGTCAAATGAGTTCTTCAAAGCCCTGCAGAGGTGCTTGTGTTTTCGCATGACTCTAAATCACCTAAAGAATCGATCCCTAAAATCAGTAGCCCTCAAATTGGAGAAACATAGAAGTATTAACGGCAGGCTTATTTGTTCACTCCTGGTTCACAGCAACGGTGTCCAGGCTACCCTGACTTTAGGCAAATGAGGGGCAAACGAGCTGATTTTGGACACTGTCTTGGGCTGCACCCCTCATGGAAACCTCCAGTCAGAGTTTAAGATGATTGACTATATGGAATAAGGTGAGGGCCATGTGGGAGTGTTCTGGTTTTAATGTTGGTCATTTGTGTGGCATTGGAAAAAATGACTGGTTCCACGTGGGCTTGAACTCTGGTGTGATTCCCCTTAAACACTGGGTTTTGGAACTGAACTCAGAGAAGCATTGCTATGAATTTTGTTGGGATTTTAAGAGGCCACGCATGAAAGTCGCTCTTGGAAACTGAGACCTAGGCCCCGGGTAGATTTCCACAGAGGCCTGGGAATCTCAACAAGGATATCACATGATTTTATTCTTTAAGAAATGGCAGCCATAGTTGAGAGTCAAAACACACATGCACCTCACATTGTAGACCTCAATGGGCCTGGCCTAATGTGACCTTTTGTCCATTCTTTGGGAAGCCTTTCCTGTGAGATTTCTCCAGAGATTTCATTGAAATGAGCTTCCTCACCATTTAATCTTTGCTGAATGTATTGAAACCCACAGTGCCTCCAACTTCATGCTTGAAAAATGGCTAGATAAATAGCATGAAATTTTTGAAATTCCTATGACCAGGTGGCATGGAGAAACATTGGATGTCCTATTGCTGATCATGAGTATGCCAGACAGTGCCTTGATTTACTGAGTTTCATGAAATGGTGTAGAACAGAGATGCCAGTAAGTTGGAGCCTGCTGAGTAGTGGGTCTAGAGCAGTGCTGGGGAGGTGTTTGATAAAACATCCGTGGTAGGGCCATGTGGATCTACCATTGGATTCCAAATGGCTTGTAACTGACATGGTGAAGCCAGCAGACCCTTGTATGTAAAGGCATCTTGTTATATGGAGAGTTTTAAGAGGAAAATTAAGAATCAGGTTGATATGGACAAGGGGGCAATGGGGCAAGCTATGAGAGATAGAAGCCTAGTTGGTGCACTCTCTTGCAGACCCTGACCCACCACACGTGACAGAACTCCCTCCAGCACTGTGTCCCAGTTTAGCTGCTAGTATTTCGTGAAACAAATACCAAACTCACAGTGCAGCAGCCTAAACACCACAAAAAGTGGAGGAGGACCAAATGGCTTCACAGTCCACACGGGGAGACGGGGAGACACTTAGTCCCCAGTGGCCTCAGTTTACCTATAAAGAGAGGATTCAGCACTGCTTCATCTTGTTCATTGGAAAATAAGAAACCATGTCCTCCAGGTCACATAGATGCAGACCCAGCTTTGATGGTCTCACTACAAAGGAAGCCAAATCTCATGAAAACAACATATATTTCAAGTGCGGAAGCTCAGAGGCAGTTTCTCAAACAGTTTTTAGGCCAGCAGAGTTACATATTTGTGGAGTGTTTACCATGTCCCTTACTTTTGGAAACTCCTAAACCACCTCCAAGGTTGTGAACTCCTGAGCATTTTCCATTCCAGGTATGTATTCACTGATTGTGGAACTCTTCTCCTCTAATTGTGTCTTACTTGGGGTGAAGGTAATGTCAAGGCATTGTTTTGGATGAGAGCGGGAGGATATTTGTGCAGCATATATTTACATACACATTGGATTCATTTTCCAATTTTTCATTCGAAGTACTGAATCCCTGACACTAACCCATATCTAGTAGACTCAGACTATTCATCCTAATATAATGGGGAAAATTAACCCAACACAATAGAAATACAAGCACTTCAGAGGAGACATGTTCTATAGTTGGACTTGACATTTGCATTATATAAGGTAGGAGTTATACATCTAGTCAAATTTTAATTGAAATATTCTCCATGTGTTTTTAAACTTAACAAATATGTGAATACTTGTTTCCAATTTCTGTAGCCTATTCACACATGTATATTTATATGCATATATAGAATCCTACCAGGTATCACACGTACATTTTTGTAAGGTGGATGTCTTGGCAGATACAAATTGTGAGAAGTGTTCACTCCTCCTAAATGCTGTTTGAAATGAAAATTCAACCTATAAGAGAGCGTCCTAGAGGAACAACATTATACATAAACTCATGTTCAATAACATAAATATTTTTGCATCTGTGGATGATATATATTTACTGATGAATTTCGATTGGCATTTATATTGGTACTTTTTAATGTCTGTGAGTGTTGTGCGTGTGTGTGTGTGTGTGTATAGATATAGATATAGATATACTCTCCAAAGTTTTCCAAATATGAAATATATGTGTCTAGTATACACTCTCTAAATTCATTCATGTTCATGTATGTTGATTTATAATCAACTTTTCACAAGATTATAATCAGAAATATTCATCCACCTGAAATACATATTTGTTTCCTAGTACTGACTACTAACTTCAGTGAAGGGTGCATACAAATCCTAATTATTCTACAGTATCTGACCCAGTCTAACATCAATGCAAGTAGACTCCTATGAGACATGATATGTAATTTGTCATTCATTTGTATTCGACACTGGTACATTGTTGTTTCTTCAGTTTTTCCACATCATAGGATATACATTTCATCCACAAGTTCACAAATTAATAGG
Organism: Callospermophilus lateralis; assembly: GCF_048772815.1. Classification (NCBI taxonomy): domain Eukaryota; kingdom Metazoa; phylum Chordata; class Mammalia; order Rodentia; family Sciuridae; genus Callospermophilus; species Callospermophilus lateralis. The sequence goes on from NW_027512438.1 coordinate 483,433, forward strand.
CATTTGTTTCAACATTTATCACTTCTTGCTTCAGAACACATGTATTGTCAGGGTTTCTTGACTGGTCTTTTCATGAGACTTCTTTCCAAACACATTATTTTGAATTTCCATAATCATTTTGAAGCAAAACTCACACACTCTTCATGATAAACCAAAACACTAATATTTCCATTAGATATATAACTGGTTGGAATGAATGATTGTATATCAATATACAATTTCCTTTTATTTTTCAGATATCAGTTCAATTCATTATTTAAAGTTCAAAAAAGTTATATTATTTATTCACAGTATGGTCTATTCGTGGTTTTTCTCTATGTTCATAGAAACAGGGTACACCTATTTGTACCCCCGATTCTAATTTTACATCTTCAATATATTGCTCCCAGAAATGGTGAAAGAAATACTCATGTCACCTCATTATCACAGTAATATTCTGGACAAAAAATGGAAAGGTCAAACTTATGATTGTACCAAAGCCTAAACGGAAAGTGAACATGGATTTCTAAAAACATCCATGTCCAGGTTGCCTAATGCTGTCAATTGTCACTCCTATTGGTGACTACATATTTGTTTTTTCCTAATTTATATATTGAAACTCAACCCTGTTGAAAATGTCTAATTCTATCCCTCACTTTATACTTTGCCTGATTTCGTAATGTTTCCATTGATATCTGCTTTTCTACATATTTTCCCCAGTTCAACATAGTGTCTGACTCTTCATATGTGCTGACATTTACATTCACTCTATAACCAAAAGTCTATTGCTAAAGAACTTTTGGTCCAAATCCTATACTCACTCGTCTTCCTAAACCTACCGACTATCTTCCTAATCCTACTGAATATCCCTTTTTGACTGGATGTTCTCTTCTAAATTCAATCATCCAATGTACAAGGTCCTATGCCATTGTATATCAAATTATCTGAGACATCTTTGCAGAACATAATTCAAAGCTAAGTATCCCAATCAAGGGCAAAACCCTTCTGGGCTTCAAAGCATACCTAGATTTCTTTTTTCATACTTATATTTCACCTCTATATTCTTGTAAATATTGCAGGTTCCCACTCCCATTTTTCATCGCACAGAATCATTCGTCACCAAATCAAAACTGTTTTTAACCCCAAGTATACACTGTTCCCTCAATCATTTTACAGAAGAGCAGGGACAGAGGGGTTCTTACAATACAGGAAAGTTGGGGATCTTCCACCAGATGAGAACCTCAAATGTCCATGCACAAATGATACCTGGAGAAGTTGTAGGCAGGTATGAAGCACCTGAGAGAGCAAAAGTCATCTTCCATGGCAAACAACCTGGTCAGGATCAAGGGATGTGTCTGAATCTGCCTCTCTCTTCTTATTGTAGACAAGGTGGAACAATCCAGGCCTGAGTGGAGAGCTGTTCCCAGGTGCCAATGGTTGATATACATTCTACCTTATGAAAGTGTCACAGGAAGTAGGGGAAACCTCCATCTTATGTAACCCTTGGAAGCAACTGTTAGGACAAAGTGGTTGCCAAGGCAGTGACCTCATTCAGTTCCAAAGAATGTGACATACCTCATTTCCTTGGTGATGGAACTCTCTGAACTTGGTATCCAAGAAGCCAGGCACCCAGAGGCAGTCCCAGTCCCAGGCCCAGTGGGCTCACTTGTTTGGATTTACCAAGGACAGAGTCAGTTTTCTTGGTACCTAATGATGTGAGGATGGCCAAATGCCAGGAGAGCTCTGAAGATGGACCTTTCCTGAGAAAACAGGTAGTGGCTAACCACTTTTTCCTGACATCTTCACAGAGTTGGTCAAGGAAACAAGATCTGAGAGAAGACAGGCCATTTCGGCGGAACATAGTATGGCCCAACAGTCAGAGGACACTCCGGAAAGTCACAGACCTACTTGGGAAAAGGAGGTGCCTTTGTGAGAGTGGGTGTGGGTTTGTTGTTTTGTCTCATGTTCTGAGAATAGATCAAAAAGGCGGTTTGTTTGGTTTGGAGCAGACAGTTTCTAGTAAGTCATTTGACAAGGCGAGTGTTTCTGTTTATGTGTATCCCACTGTGTCCGTTGTTGTAGACATTAGAAAAGAGAATGCATTAATGGATGTGTCCTGTCTAGTATAAATCTTCCCTATAATTCATCCTGCCCAATATATGTATGGACTGTAGCTTGTCTTATCGATGTGCAACACCTGCTATCTTTCTAAGTTGTTGTTTTCTTCCTGAATTCTGGCCACTCTCCAGAATGGGCTCAGGGATTTGTGTCCAAAATATGTACCACCTCCAAGCTCTGTGACATGGCCATGTAAAGGATAGTTGAAGAGAATGGCGAGCATCTCAGAAAACTCAGATATCAGTGTGACCAGGAAAGTCTTAGTGCAGAAACACTGCTTTGGGCTTTTTGCTTACTTATTGTTGTGTTGCACTGAATGTCAGGAAGGTCTTTGCCTCAGGCCACCCCTTTGTGAAGCCTGAAGAAAACAGTTTTCAAATGGAAATGAATGGGCCTCACCTGTGGTTCTTTGCTTAATTGCTTTGGAAAGGGATGTGTCTTTATCAGCCTCTTGGTCCTGTGTGTGGCTGTGACTTAGATTCTCAGCACCTGATGGATCTTAAGAATGATCCCATGTGAGCTTCCAAAACCAAAATGGCAAAAAATATCATTCATTGTGGATGAAGACTCTTGCCTTCCTCTGTTAGGTTCCTGCACTCCAACAAATGAGAATAGGGATTCTGTGAGTCAAATGAGTTCTTCAAAGCCCTGCAGAGGTGCTTGTGTTTTCGCATGACTCTAAATCACCTAAAGAATCGATACCTAAAATCAGTAGCCCTCAAATTGGAGAAACATAGAAGTATTAACGGCAGGCTTATTTGTTCACTCCTGGTTCACAGCAACGGTGTCCAGGCTACCCTGACTTTAGGCAAATGAGGGGCAAACTAGCTGATTTTTGACACTGTCTTGGGCTGCACACCTCATGGAAACCTCCAGCCAGATGTTAAGATGATTGACTATATGGAATAAGGTGAGGGCCATGTGGCAGTGTTTTGGTTTTAATGTTGGTCATTTGTGTGGCATTGGAAAAAATGACTGGTTCCACGTGGGCTTGAACTCTGGTGTGATTCCCCTTAAACACTGGGTTTTGGAACTGAACTCAGAGAAGCATTGCTATGAATTTTGTTGGGATTTTAAGAGGCCACGCATGAAAGTCGCTCTTGGAAACTGAGACCTAGGCCCCGGGTAGACTTCCACAGAGTTCTGGGAATCTCAGCAAGGATATCACATGATTTTATTCTTAAAGAAATGGCATCCATAGTTGAGAGTCAAAACACACATGCACCTCACATTGTAGACCTCAATGGGCCTGGCCTAATGTGACCTTTTGTCCATTCTTTGGGAAGCCTTTCCTGTGAGATTTCTCCAGAGATTTCATTGAAATGAGCTTCCTCACCATTTAATCTTTGCTGAATGAATTGAAACCCACAGTGCCTCCAACTTCATGCTTGAAAAATGGCTAGATAAATACCATGAAATTTTTGAAATTCCTATGACCAGGTGGCACTGGAGAAACATTGGATGTTCTATTGCTGATCATGAGTATACCAGACAGTGCCTTGATTTACTGAGTTTCATGAAAATGGTGTAGAACAGAGATGCCAGTAAGTTGGAGCCTGCTGAGTAGTGGGTCTAGAGCAGTGCTGGGGAGGTGTTTGATAAAACATCCGTGGTAGGGCCATGTGGATCTACCATTGGATTCCAAATGGCTTGTAACTGACATGGTGCTGCCAGCAGACCCTTATATGTAAAGGCATCTTGTTATATGGAGAGTTTTAAGAGGAAAATTAAGAATCAGGTTGATATGGACAAGGGGGCAATGGGGCAAGCTGTGAGAGATAGAAGCCTAGTTGGTGCATTCTCTTGCAGACCCTGACCCACCACACGTGACAGAACTCCCTCCAGCACTGTGTCCCAGTTTAGCTGCTAGTATTTCGTGAAACAAATACCAAACTCACAGTGCAGCAGCCTAAACACCACAAAAAGTGGAGGAGGACCAAATGGCTTCACAGTCCACACGGGGAGACGGGGAGACACTTAGTCTCTAGTGGCCTCAATTTACCTAAAAAGAGAGGATTCAGCACTGCTTCATCTTGTTCATTGGAAAATAAGAAACCATGTCCTCCAGGTCACATAGATGCAGACCCAGCTTTGATGGTCTCACTACAAAGGAAGCCAAATCTCCTGAAAACCACATATATTTTAAGTGCGGAAGCTCAGAGGCAGTTTCTCAAAAAGTTTTTAGGCCAGCAGAGCTCCATGTTTGTGGAGTGTTTACCCTGTCCCTTACTTTTTGAAACTCCTCTACCACCTCCAGAATGTGAACTCCTTAGCATTTTCCATTCCAGATATGTATTCACTGATTTTGTAACTCTTCTCCTCTAGTTGTGTCTTACTTGTGGTGAAGGTAATGTCAAGGCATTGTTCTGGATGAGAGCGGGAGGATATTTGTGCAGCGTATATTTACATACACATTGGATTCATTTTCCAATTTTTCATTCGAAGTACTGAATCCCTGACACTAACCCATACCTAGTAGACTCAGACTATTCATCCTAATATAATGCGGAAATTTAACCCAACACAATAGAAATACAAGCACTTCAGAGGAGACATGTTGTATAGTTGGACTTGACATTTGCCTTATATAAGGTTTGAGTTATAAATCTAGTCAAATTTTAATTGAAATATTGTCCATGTGTTTTTAAACTTAACAAATATGTGAATTCTTGTTTCCCTTTTCTGTAGCCTATTCACACATGTATATTTATATGCATATATAGAATCCTACCAGGTATCACACGTACATTTTTGTCAGGTGGCTGTCTTGGCAGATACAAATTGTGAGAAGAGTTCACTCCTCCTAAATGCTTTTGGATATGAAAATTCAACCTATAGGAGAGCGTCCTATTAGAAAAACATTATATATAAACTCATGTTCAGTAAAATAAATATTTTTTGCATTTGTGGATGATATATATTTACTGATGAATTTCGATTGGCATTTATATTGGTACTTTTTAATCTCTGTGAGTGTTGTGTGTGTGTGTGTTTGTGTGTGTGTATATATATATATATATATATATATATATATATATAGATATAGATATAGATATAGATATAGATATATAGATATAAATATAGATATACTCTCCAAATTTTTCAAAGTATGAAATATATGTGTCTTATTTTGCACTTACTAAATTTTTCGTATTCATGAATGTGGATTTATAATTATCTTTTCACAAGATTATTCTCAGATACATTCATATACCCTATGAGACTCTTACCACTAATACTAATATAATGGAGAAAAAGAACCCAAACAGAATAGATACAAGCATTTCAGAAGAGACATGGTGTATAGTTGGACTTGCCTTTTGCATATTATAAGGTAGGAGTTATAAATCTATTCAATTTATTGAAATAATTTTCCATGTGTTATTTTTTTTGACACAACACAAAATTTAATCTTTGAAAAATAAATAAAATTGACACTTCCTTAACCAAGCTAATGAAGAAAAAAAACCTCAAATTACTAAAATTAAGGATCATAAAGGAACTTTTACAGAGTACACAACTAAAATACAGAGAATAATTGAAAACTAATTTGAAAATTTATAGTCTAATAAATTAAAATACCATGATGACATCAATAAAATTTTAGAGATATACCCAAACTTAATTAGTAGGACGTGAACAATTTAAACAAATCAATTTCAAGCAATGAAATAGAAGTTGCTGTCAACAGCCTACCAATCAAGGAAAGCCCAGGAACAGACAGATTCTCAGCCATGTTCTACAAGACCTTCAAAGAAGCATTCATCACAATACTCCTCAAATTATTCCATAAAATAGAAAAGGATGGAACTCCTCCAAACTCATTCCATGAGGCTATTATCACTCACATACCAAAATCAGACAAAGACACATCAAGGAAAGAAATCTTCAGAGCAATATTCCTGACAAAGATATATACAAAAATTCTCAATAAAATTCTTTTTTTAAGCCAAAGTTAATCAAAAGGGATAAAGAGGGACACTACACACTATTCCATGTGTTTTTAAAGTTAAGAAATATATGAATTCCTGTCTCCCTTTCTCTGTAGCCTATTAAGCACATGTATTTTTATATGCACAAATAGAATCCTACCTGGTTTCACACGTACATTCTTGTAAGGTGGCTGACTTGGCAGATACTATTTGTGAGAAGAGATCACTCCTCCTAAACGCTGTTGGTACAGAAAATTCAACCCATGGGTGAGCTTCCTAGATGAACAACATTATACATACATCCATGTTTAGTAAAATGAATATTTTGGGATATGCGGATGAGTTATTTTTCATGATGAATTTCGATTGACATATATATTGCGACATTATAATGTGTGTGAGTTTGTCTCTCTCTCTCTCTCTCTCTCTCTCTCTATATATATATATATATATATATATATATATATATATATATAGTCTCCAGATTTTCCAAAATATGAAATATATGTCTTCTTATACACCACCTGAATTCATTCATATTCATATATGTGGATTTATAATCAACTTTTAACAAGTTTATTCTCAGAAATATACATCCACTGAAATACATATTTGTTTCCTAGTACTGAAAACTAAATTCAGGGAAGGGTTCTTACAAATCCTAATATTTCTAGACTAACTGACCAAGTTTAACATCAATGCAAATACATTCCTATTGGATATGATGTGTTTTTTAAAGTTCATTTTTATTCAAACTTGGTGCGTTATTATTTATTCAGTTTATGGACATCATAAAATATATCCTTTCATTCACAAGTTCACAAATTTATAAATATTTGGTTTACTTTCAATCACTTCCTCCTTCGGAACACATATATTCCTCTATGTTTCTTGACTGGTCTTTTCACTAGACTTCTTTCTAAACACATTATTTTCGATTCCATTATCATTTTTGAAGCAAAACTCACACACTATTCATGATAAACGGTAACCCTAATAATACCATTAGATATATAACTTGTTGGAATGAATGTACATATATCAATATATGATTTCGTCTATATTTTCAGATATTAAAACAATCCATTATTTAAATTTGGAACCAGTCACATAATTTTTTCACAGTATGGTCTATTAATGCATCATCTGTATATTCATCAACACAGGGTAAACCTCTTAGTATCCCCAGTACTAATTTATATGTTTTCAAAATATTGCTCCCAGAAAAGGTGGAAGAAATACTCATGTCACCTGATCTACATATACATATTATCACAGTAATATTCTGGACACAAAATGCAAAGGTCACCATTATGATTGCAATAAAGCCTCAATGGAATGTGAACATGGATTACTAAAAACATCCATGTCCAGTTTGCCTAATGCTCTCAAATGTCAATCCAATTGGTGACTACATTTTCGTTTCTTTTTAAGATTATGTATTCAACGTCAACCCTGTTGAAAATGTCAAATCTTATCACTCACGTTATACTTTGCCTGATTTCCTAATGTCTCTATTGATGTCTGCCTTCCTACATATTTTTCCCAGTTCATCATTGTGCCCAACTTTTCACATATGGTGCCATTTATATTCACTCTCTAACCGAAACCTATTGCTAAAGAACTTTTGGTCCAAATCCTAGACTCACTCTTCCTCCTAAACCTACTGACTATCTTTCTAATCCTACACACTATTCCTTTTTCACTGAATGTTCTCTTCTACATTCAATCATCTGAGGTACAGGGTCTTATGCCATTGTATATCGATTTGCATCGACCTCGGTGCAAAACATTACTCAAGCTAAGGATCCCAATCAAGAGCCCAAATCCTTCTGGGCTTCAAATATTACCTAGATTTCTGTTTTCATACTTATATTTTACCTCTATATTCTTATAAATATTGCTGGTTCCCAATACCATTATTCATCCAGCAGAATGATTCCTAAGCCAAATGGAACATGCTATTAACCCTAACCATACAATGTTCCCTCAATCTCACTTTACAGAAGAGCAGGGATAAAGTTGATATTACAATACAGGAAGTTAGGAGATCTTCCACCTGCTGAGTACCTCAAAATCCATGCAGAAATAATCCCTGGAGAAGATGTAGGCAGCTATGAAAGACCTGAGAGAACAAAAGTCATATTCCATGGCAAACAACATGGTCAGGATTAAAGGATGTGTCTGAGTCAGCCTCTCTATTCTTAATGCAGGGAAGATGGACCAAAGCAGGCCTGTGTGGAGAGCTGTTCCCAGGTGACTATGGTTTCTATACCATTCTAACATGTGAAAGTATCACAGGAAGTAGGGCAGCCTCCATGTCAGGAGACACTAGGATGCAACTGTTAGGACAAAGTAGTGGCCAAGACAGGGACCTCATTTATTTCCTGAAGGTAGTGACCTCACCTCATTTCCTTGGCGATGGAACTCTCTGAATTTTGTGATCCAGGAAGCCAGGCACCAGAGCCAGTCCAAGTCCCAGTCGCAGTGGGCTCACTTGTTTGGATTTACTAAGGACAGAGTCAGTCTTTCTTGGTACCTACTGATGTAAGGGTTGCCAAATACTAAGAAAGCTCTGAAGAGGGGTCTTTCCTGAGAGGACAGGAATTGGCTCACCACTGCCTCCTGACAACTTCACAGAGTTGACCAAGGAGACCAGATCTGAGACAGAAAGGCCATTTGTGGGGAACATCGTATGGCCTACCAGTCAGAGGACACTCCAGATAGTGACAGACCTACTTGGGGGAAGGAGTTGCATTTGTGGGTGTTGGTTTGTGTTTGTGGTTTTTTTCCATGTTCTGAGAATAGGTAAAAAAGGAGGTTTGTTTGGATTGGAGTGGACTGTTTCCAGTAAGTCATTTGACAAGGAGACTGTTTCTATGTCTGTGTATCGCACTGTGTTTTTCTTTGTGGATATTAGAAAAAAATAGCTCATTGGGTGTGTCCTGTCTAGTAGAAAGCTTCCCAGCATGCATCCTTTCCAATTAATGAATGGACTGAGGCTTGCCTTATCCATGGGCAACACCTGCTATCTACCTAATTTTCCATTTTTTCATGAATTCTGGCCACTCTCAAGATTAGTATCATGTATTTTTGTACAAGATATGTACCACCTCCAAGCTCTGTGACATGGCCATGTACTGGATAGCTGAAGGGAATGGCGAGCAACTCAGAAAACTCACATTTTAGAGTAACAAGGAAAGTCTCCGTGGAGAAACCCTGCTTGGGGCCTTTTGATTACCTATTGTTCTGTTACTCTGAATGTCAGAAAGGTCTTTGCCTCAGGCCACCCCTTTGTGAAGCCTGAAGAAAACAGTTTTCAAATGGAAATGAATGGGCATCACCTGTGGCTCTTTGCTTCATTGCTTTGGAAATGGATGTATCTGAATCAGCCTCTTGGCCCTGTGTGAGCATGTGGTTTAGATTTTCAGCACCTGATGAATCTAAAGAAAGATCCCATGTGGGCATCCAAAACCTAAATGGAAAAAAGATCAGTCATTGTGGATGAAGCCTCTCGCCTTCCTCTGTAAGATTCCTGACCTCCATCAAGTGAGAATAGGGATCATTTGTGTCAAATAAGTTCTTCAAAGGGCTGCAGAGGAGAGACAATAGGTGCATGGGTTTTCTTATAACTCCAATTCACACTAAAAATCTATACCCCACAGTCAGTAGGCCTCAAATTTGAGAAGTGGAGTAGTATTAACGGCAGGCCTATTTGATCACTTCTGGTTCACACTAACGTTGTCCAGGCCACCCTGGCTTTAGGCAAATGAGGGACAAGGGAGATTATTTTTGACACTGTCTTGGGCTGTGCCCCTCATGGAAACCTCCAGCTAGAGGTTATGATTAGTGTCTATATAAAAAGATGAAGAGGGCCATGTGAGAGTGTTTTGGTTTTAATTGTCATCATTCGTGTGGCAATTTGAAGAGATGCCTGGGTCCACCTGGGCTTGAACTCTGTTGTGATTCCCCTTAGAGACTGAGTTGTGTAACTGACCTCAGAGAAGTATTGCCATGAATTGTGTTGGGATTTCAGGAGGCCACACATGAGATTCACCATTGGAATCTGAGATCTTGGCCCAGGGTGACTTTACACAGAGCACTGGGAATCTAAGCCAGGATATCACAAGATTTTATTCTGAAAGATTCCAGCCATAGTTAAAACACCAACAGGGAATCTTTAGATCACTTATAAGCAAATTAAAAAACAAAATTTTTTAACAAGAGTAAAAATACTTAGTTAATGTAATGCTACCCTGAATTTTTTGGGTGAGTTATACTTTATATTCCCTGTTTGAGATCCTAGTAAACTTGAGAGAAAAAAAAAAAGAAATAAACAAAACTTTTGAACATAACTTTAAATGAAATAAAATCTGACCTACTGCTTTCGTAGTCATTCTCACATGTAGTAAGATGGGACACAGAGCCTTATCTCAGGTAAGACAGGGCTCTTTATAAATCTTAAGTGTTTTAGTTCTAAAGCTGATCTTCGTTTTTTAATATCCTTTTACAAAGTTTACATAAATTGTTTGAGGTCACATGAACATTAGCTAACACCATATAATATCACTTTTGAAACATGAATTAAAGAATGGCTGAATGTTTTTAACATTCAAATAGAGTAGGCTCTCATTAATTTAAAAATACATTTAAATTGTTGCACAATGTAAAGTGTAACATAAAACTTTACATATCTTATTGATAACAGGTAAATAAATCCCCAATATAAATTTTATTTACCATACAACTTCAGAACACCAGCTTGATATAATGCTCTTTTAAAGTTTCTACCTTATCGAGTTGTATAACTCGAAGATATGAGCACATTAATAGCATCACAGTTACATTGATATTTCTACATTAACCAAGTTTATCTTTTAAAGAAATGGCAGTACAGTGCTCTAAAATAACAGTTCTGTTTTAAAAAGTTGTTTAATTTTTATGGTTGCTTGCTCTGGAAAAAATAAAACTTAATAAAAACAATGTTATGAGTAATCTTATGTTTTAAGAAATTTTTGTCTCTTTAACACATGACTAATTTTTACAATCTTACACAGACTTTAGTAGAAAGTCTGTATAAGATTGTAAACATTTTATACAGATTTTGTACTAAAAATTGATAGACCTTAGTATATCAATCAGATATCAAACAAAAACACTCATGAATGAGTAAATCCAAATCAAATTTACTTTACTTTTTAATCAAAATATTAGACAAATGTATTGAACAGTGTAAACTATTTTTTGGTTGAAGGAAAAGTCCTAGAACAAAGTCATATAGACCTTTGGTAGACAATAATATTTTATTAGATTTTTGAACACCTAGAAAAACTTATAGGCATAAATTTGAAGACATTTATATTTATCTGTTTATCCAATCTAAATGGAAACATTTAAACCACGTGAATTAAAGATCTGTGGTCCACTTTTTAAAATTTGTTTTTATGAGCGCTTTTTTATATGAGTGCTCCTTATATATGTTAATTTGTGTATCATTTGAATGATATACGGACATATGTGTATATATATATATATGTATATATATATATATATATATATATATATATATATATATATATATATAGACATACAACACATAACAAAAGTGTGCACACCTAATAATAGTGAAGGCCTTGTAGCTATTCACAGGTGAAATCACCATTGCAATGTTTTTAAAACTCCACAGTTGGTCAAAGATAAAACTGATCAGAAAAACATTAACTTAGGTCTGTAGGATCAAAATCATAAACTCAAAAAAAAAAAAAAGAATCTAAGAAAAAATTATGAGTCCTAGAAAAAATGACTGGCCGGTAATTAGTAAATACCATACAATTTACCATTTTTTTTCCCTTAGGCCTCAGATCAGTCTCCTACTGAGCTTACAGGAGACTTTCATTTGCATTTCAACAGAAGTCCTGGCTGAGGTCTGGAAGGAGCAGGAAAAAACTGCTATTCTGAGCAGACACCTCAGGCCTAAGGCATTTTAACCATAATTTTCTGGTTAGGATGTTAAAAATTATGCTACAATTTAAGATACAATTCACAAAATTTTATATCTTTACATCTTGTTTTGTCAACAGATATCATACTATGATTTACTATCCTTGTCCAAATTAATGCACTGGTAAACACAGTGACATTTTCCCAGGCTACCCAATTCAAAATTGGAGAAAAAAAGACTGCATGATTGGGAAGTTACTTGCCAACTTGGAAGTAGAGTTCTTTAGTTTTCCATCCTAATTATTTAAGTTCTCTGGCATGAATTATCTGAAATCAAAAACTAAACAATTCCCAAACCCGACTTTTAACTGCAATATTGTGCAATGCTTCAAAAAACGCATTCAGATACCAGATTTTTACAATAAAACATCATCATTTAGACACACATTCAGCTAAGATCATTCTCAAGAAACAATTTATAATATAAACACATTATTGCACATGTCTTAAAGGGCCAAAAACAAAGGCACAAGACAGACAGAAAGGAACTCCAGAATATGGCTGACAGACAGAAGCCTTTAAAACAGAGCAGATAAGAGAAAAATCTCCTGCACCAGTGGCACCACAGATGTCCCCACAAGGGGACCAGACGTTTTCACAGAGAAGCTACCTGAAATGTAAAATCAAGGGTCTCCATGGTGACTTTACTGCATTTAGTGTCTCCTTTTTATTTTTCTCTTTTAAAAGAAGACAGAGGTGTCATAATGCTTACAGTGCAGGGAAGGAAGGAGGGAATTCCCTGAAGCAACAGGGCTTTGGCAGTTGCTGGGGTCCCTCAGTCCCTCCTTTTACTTACAGGATTAGCTCTTCTGTTTCGGGTCCACTCCAAGCATGCTCCATCTCCTAACATTTCAGTCGTCAGCTCTCAAAAAGTTCTGGGACGGGGCCGGGTATCAAAATTTGTAACTTAAAGTTTGGTTTCTGACCCTGAAGCAAATTAATGCTAATTTAATAATGAGGACAGGGTTTTGAGAAAAAGAAAATAGAGGTTTATTGCTTTGCTAACAAAGGAAAAACAAGGGGACTCTGCCAAAAGGTTGTGACTCTCATGATCTGGAGGGACAAGGGATTTTAAAGAGTTTCACTTGTTAACCTGGGATATACTCAGTTCTTCGTTCCCCAGCAGGCATTGCCCTGTGCAGTGGGTGTGCGCCAGGCAGCCAGCTAGGGACTTCTTTCTTCCTGCTTAACAAAGGTGGGTAAAGTTCATCACAGTTCCTTAAAACACAGTCGAAAGGGTGTCAGGCTTACTTGCTTTGTTACCCTTTTTCACGTCCAATATCCTTAAAATTTTTTCACAGAAATCAAACAAAAAAACGCACAAAAACAAACAACAAAAAACATATAGACCACAGAACAAAACACAGAAAAACAGAATCCTGGTGCCGAAACAGAAAAACAGAGGAGCAATGCAACATCTTGCTAAAGCTCCAGGGTAGGAGCGTGTGTGTGCCCATCGGCACCTCTCTACCCTTCCAGAGGAATTCCCTACAGAACAGAACAGAGGACAGCATGATTCTCATTACTGTCCTGGACAGGAGTGTATGTGAGCCTCCCCAGGCCACCTCTCTGTCATCAGAAGAGATCTCCCTTAACCAGATATCAGATGTTATAAAGGCGCCACTTACCTATGGAGGCCTCCTCCACCAGGGGCTTGATAATAGTTTTAGTGTGGTGGTTCACTGCAGTGCTCCCCAGACTGACGGCTCACTCCAAGGCCTTGGAACATCTCAAGTTGTGCACCCCCTAGAGTGGTTCTCCAGCCCAGTGCCCTGGAGGGAAGGCCAGCTTCAGAATTTTCAGCACTCTGGTTTTGTGATCTGCTCGGGCAGGGTCATCTCACTGGGGAACTCCAAAATTTTGGACTAGGATGCAAGAAAAGACCACTGACTCCAATTAAAATCAAATTAAGGCAAGCTTATTATTTCAACAGGCTGGGCTGCCTCTCCTTCCCAAAATGGCGGGAACAAGACAGCAACCCCACCTTTCCTACAGCCCAGCTATATAGCCCAGAAAGTTACACAAACGGGTGGTTACAGATAACAAAACTTTGAAAGCATCACACTAATGGTAGTTTACATTTTTTTTTTTTTTTGCTGGCCCCAATATCAGAAATAATGAGGACCATTAGGGCCTCAGAGAGGGTTGTTGTCTGGCCAGGGAAGGCCAATATTTATGAGGTGTCACTAAAGTTTCAGAAAGTACTGTTATCTGGTCAGAGAGCCAGGTGTGGATGAGTTCAAGGCACGGGCAGGCGTTCCAAGCAGGTTCAGAATTTGCAGTAATTTAGAGTAAAGCCAAAATTATCTTTTCACGGCTTTGTGGCAAGATGGTTCCCAATTTTAATAAAAAATCAGGTTGGGTCTATCAAGCCTCTCCCTTACTTTTGGAAACTCCTCTGCAAACTCCAATGTTGTGAACTCCCGAGCATTTTAATTCCAGATATGTATTCACAGAATTTCTAACTCTTCTATTCCAATTGTGTCTTTCTTGGGGCGAAGGTAATATCAAGTCATTGTTCTGGATGAGAGTGGAAATATTTTTGTGTAGCACATATTTGCATACACATTTAGGAGATCACTCCTCCTAAACACTGTTGGAACAGAAAATTCAAACTATGGGGGAGCTTCTTAGTTGAACAACATTATTCATGAATCCAAGTTCATTAAACAAATAGTTTTGGATCAGTGGATGATATATATTTCAAGATGAATTTCAATTGGCATATACTATGCTACATTTTAATGTCTGTGTGTGTTTTTTGTTTATAATGTTTTGCGATTTATATGGATTTAAAATCAAGTTTCCACAAGATTATTCTCAGAATATTCATCCACCTGAAATACATATTTGTTTCCTAGTACTGAAAACTAACTTCAGTAAATGGTGCATAAAAATCCTAATATTTCTACAGTAACTGACCCAGATTAATATCAATGCAAGTAGATTCCTAGGGGACATGATGTGTATTTTGATGTTCATTTTTATTCAACACTGCTACATTACTATTTCTGCAGCTTATGCACATCATACTGTATATATTTCATTCAAAAGTTCGCAAATTTATATGCATGTGTTTCACGTTCAATCACTTCCTGCTTCAGAACACATAAATTCCTCCAGGTTTCTTGACTATTCTTTTCATGATACTTCTTTCCAAACACATTATTTTTGATTTCCATAATCACGTTTGAAGCAAAACTCACACACTTTTCAGGATAAAATATAACCCTAATATTACCATTAGATGTATAAGTGGTTGGAATGAATGATTGCATGTCAATATGAGATTTCTTTTATATTTTCAGATATCAATTCAATCCATTATTTAAAGTGGAACCAGTTATATTATTTATACACAGTATGGTCTATTCATGCATAATCTGCATATTCATAGACACAGGGTACACCTATTTGTACCCCAAATACTAAATTATATGTCTACAAAACATTGCTCCAGAAACGGTGGAAGAAATATTCATGTCACCTGATCTACACATACATTTTATCACAATAATATTCTGGACACAAAATGCAATGGTCACACTTATGATTTTAAAAAAGCCTAAATGGAAAGTGAACATGAATTACAAAAAAACATCCAAGTCCTGGTTACCTAATGCTCTCGAATTCAATCCTATTTGTGACAACATATTTGTTTCTTCCTAAGATTATATATTCAAACTCAACCCTGTTGAAAATGTCTAAACCAATTACACACTTTATACTTTTGCTGATTTCCTAATGTCTCTATTTATGTCTGCTTTCCTACATATTTTCCCCTGTTCATCATTGTGACTGACTCTTCACATGTGCTGACATTTACATTCACTCTCTACCCGAAACCCTATTTGTAAAGAACTTTTGGTCCAAATCCTATACTCACTCTTCTTTATAAACCTGCTGACTACCTTGGTAATCCTACAGACTATTCCTTTATGACTAGATGTTCTGTTTGTTATTCAATCATCCGAGGTACAAGATCCAATTTCATTGTATATTGACTTATCTGAGACATCTGTGCAGAATATAATTCAAAGCTAAGTATCCCACTCAAGGGCCCAATGCCCTACTTGGCTTCAAATCTTCCCTAGATTTCTGTTATATTTTACCTATATATTCTTGTAAATATCACAGGTTTCCAATACCATTATTCATCCAGCAGAATGATTGCTAACCAAAATTGAACATATTATTAACCCTAACCATACACTGTTCCCTCAATCTAACTTTAGAGCAGTGCAGGGACAGAGTTGGTCTTACAAAAGAGGAATGTTGGGGATCTTCCACCAGCTGAGAATATCAAAGATCCATGCAGAAATGATCCCCGAAGAAGATGTAGACTGCTATGAAGGACCTGAGAGAGCAAAAGTTAGCTTCCATGGCAAACAACCTGGTCACTATGAAGGGATGTGTCTGAATAAGCCTCTCTATTTTTAATATAGAGCAAATGGACCAAACCAGGCCTGTGTGGAGATCTTTTCCCCGGTACCAATGGTTGATATACCATTCTAACTTGTGAAAGTGTCACAGGAAGTAGGGGCAGCCTCCATCTCATGGGACCCTTGGAAGCAAATGTTAGGACAAAGTGGTTGCCAAGGCTGTGAGCTCATTCACTTCATGAAGGAAGTGACCTACCTCACTTTCTTGGTGATGGAACTCTCTGAACTTGGAATCCCTGAAAACAGGCAGCCAGAGTCAGGCCCAATAACAGTCACAGAAGTCTCACTTTTTGGATTTACCAAGGAGAGAGTCAATCTTTCTTGGTATCTACAGTTGTGAGGATGGCCAAATGCCAGGAAAGATCTGAATTGGGGTCTTTCCTGAGAAAGCAGGTATTGGCTCACCGCTGGCTCCTGACAACTTCACAGAGTGGGCCAAGGAGTCCAGATTTGAGAATAGAGAAGCCATTTCGGGGGAACATAGTATGGCCCTCAAGGCAGAGGACACTCTTGATAGTCACAGACCCTCTTGGGGGAAAAAGGTGCCTTTGTGGGAATGAGTGTGTGTATGTGGTTTTGTCTCATGCTCTGAGAATAGGTAGGAAAGGCGGTTTCTTTGGTTTAGAATGGACTGTTTCTAGTAAGTCATTTGACAAAGCAAGTGTTTCTATGTCTGTGTATCCAACTGTGTCCATGGTTGTAGACATTACAAAAGAAAATGCATCAATGGATGTGTCCTGACTAGGAAAAAGCTTCCCCACATTCATCCTGCCCAATTTATGAAAGGACGGAGGCTTGCCTTATTGATGGGCAAGACCTGCTGTCTTCCTAAGTTTCTGTTTTCTTCTTGAATTCTGGCCACTCTCCAGAATAGACTCATGGTTTTGTGACCAAGATATGTAGCACCTCAAAGCTCTGTGACATGGCCGTGTACTGGATAGCTGAAGGGAATGGCGAGAATCTCAGGAAACTCAGATATCTGTGTCATCATGAAAGTCTCAGTGGAGAATCCCTGCTTTGGGCCTTTGCTTACCTATTGTTCTGTAGCACTGAATGTCAGGAAGGTCTTTGCCTAAGGCACCACTTTGTGAAACCTGAATAAAACAGTTTTCTAATGGAAATGAAGGAGCATCACCTGTCTCTCTTTGAGTAATTGCTTTTGAAAGGGATGTGTCTGAGCCAGTCTGTTGGCTGTGTGTGAGGCTGTGGCTTGCATTCTCAGCACCTGATGGATCTAAAGAAAGATGCCATGTGTGCATCCAAAACCAAAATGGCCAAAAGAGCAGTCATTGTGGATAAAATCTCTTGCCTTCCTCTGTAAGGTTCCTGACCTCTATCAAGTGAGAATAGGAATCCTTTGGGTCAAATGACTTCTTCAAAGCCCTGCGGAGGCTAGCCAATAGGTGCTTGGGTTTTCTCATGACCCCAATGCACATAAAGAATCTAAACCCCACAGTCAGTAGGCCTCAAATTGGAGAAGCTGAGCAGTATTATGGTAGGCCTTTTTGATCACTTCTGGTTCACAGAAGGGGTGTCCAGGCCACTCTGACTTTATGGAAATGACGAGCAAGAGTGCGTATTTTGGACACTGTCTTGTCCTGCGCTCCTCATAGAAACCTCCAGCTAGAGGTTATGATGAGTGTCTATATGGAAGAAGATGAGAGCCATGTGGGACTATTTTGGTTTTAATTGTGGTCATTTGTGTGGCAGTTGGAAGAGATGACTGGGTCCACCTGGGTTTGAACTCTGGTGTGAATCCCCTTAGAGACCGAGTTTTGGAAGTGACCTCAGAGAAGTATTGCCATGAATCGAGTTGGGATTTTAGGAAGCCATGCATGAGAGTCGCCCTTATAAACTTAGATCAAGGTCCAGGGTGGCTTTACACAGAGCACTGGGAATCTCAGCCAAATTATCCCATGATTTTATTCTTAAAGACTTGGCAGCCATACTTGAGAGTCAAAACACACATGGAACTCACATTGTAGACCTCAATAGGCCTGGCTTCATGTAACCTTTTGGCCACTCTATGGGAAGCGTTGCCTATGAAAGTTCTCCAGAGTTTCACTGAAATGAGCTTCCTCAACATTTAATGGTTCTTGAAAGCCACAGTGCCTCCCAACTACATCCTTGAAAAATGGCTAGATAAATACTTTGAAATTTTTGAAATTCCCATGACCAGGTGGCACTGGAGTATCTTTGGATGTCCTGCTGCTGATCATGAGTGTACCAGAGAGTGCCTTGATTGACTGGAATTTATAAAAATAATGTAGAACAGAGATGGTAGTAAGTTGGAGCCTGCTGAGTAGTGGGCCTAGAGCAGTGGTAGCCACGTGTGTGATAAAACATCTGTGGTGGGTCCATGTGATTAGCCCATTTGCTTCCAAATGGCTTGTGACTGACATGGTGCAGCCAGCAGACCCTTATTTGTAAAGGCATCTTTTTATTTGGAGAACTTTCAAGGTAATGATCAGAATCAGGTTGATATGGTCAAGGGTGCAAGCTATGTGAGAAAGAAGCCTGGTTGTTTCATTCTCCTGGAGACCCTAACCCACCACACGTGACAGAACTCCCTCTAGCACTGTGTCCCAGTTGAACTTGTTGTTCAAAAAGCCCAGTGCAGCAGCAAGAACCAAAAGCCCCAGTGCAGCAGCAAGAACCACCACAAAAATTTGAGGAGGACCAAATGGCTTCACAGTCCACACGGGGTGAAACTTAGCCTCCAGTGGCCACACTTTACCTACAAAGAGAGAATTCAGCACTGCTGCCTCAGGTTCATTTGAAAATAAGAATCCATGTTCTCCAGGTCATATAGATGCAGACCCAGCTTTGATGGTCTCACTACAAAAGAAGCTAAAACTCCTTAATACAACATATATTTCAAGTGCCCAGCTTCAGAGGCAGTTTCTCAAGAAGTCTTTAGGCCAGCAGAGCTCAATGTTTGTGGAGTGTTTACCATGTCCCTTACTTTTGGAAACTGCTCTACCACCTCCAAGGTTGTGAACTCCTGAGCATATTCCATTCCAGATTTGCATTCACAGATTTTCTAACAATTCTCCTCTAATTGTGTCTTACCTGGGGTGAAGGTAATGTCAAGGCATTGTTGTGGATGAGAGTGGGAAGATTTTTGTGTAGCACATATTTGCATACACATTGGATTCATTTTCCAATTTCCCATTAAAAATACTGAATCCCTGACACGAACCCATACCCTACTAGACTCTGACTACTAATCCTAATATGATGGAGAAAAATAACCCAAACAGAATAGAAATACAAGCAGTACAGAGAAGGCATGGTGTATAGTTGGACTTGCCTTTTGCATTATGTAGGGTAGGTGTTATAAATCTAGATAATTTTTAATTGAAATAGTTCTCCATGTGTTTTTAAAGTTAACAAATATGTGAATTTCTATCTCCCTTTCTCTGTAGACTATTCAGCAAATGTATTTTTATATGCACATATAGAATCCTAGCTGGTATCACATGTACATACTTGTTTGGAGGCTGACGTGGCAGATAAAAATTATGAGAAGAGATAACTCCTCGTAAATGCTGTTGGATCTTAAAATTCAACCTATGGGTGATCTTCCTAGTTGAACAACATTATTCATAAATCCATGTTCAGTAAAATTAATATTTTTGGATCAGTGGACGATATTTATTTCACCATGAATTTCGATTGGCATATATACTGCTACTCTTTAATGTCTGTGTGTGTTTTGTGTTTGTGTGTGTATATATATATATATATATATATATATATATATATGTACAATCTCCAGATTTTTTAAAATATAAAATATATGTGTCTTATTATACACTCCCTAAATACATTCATATTCATGTATGTGGATTTATAATCAAATTTTTACAAGATTATTCTCAGAAATATTCATCCCCCTGAAACACATATTTGTTTACTAGTACTGAAAACTAACTTCAATGAAAGGTGCATAGAAATCCTAATATTTCTGCAGTAACTTACCCAGGTTAATATCAATGCAAGTAGATTCCTATGGGACATGATGTGTATTTTGACATTCATTTTTATTCAACACTGGTACAGTACTATTTCTTCAGTTTATGCACATCATAGGATAAATGTTTCATCCAAAATTTCAAAATTTAAAACTTTTGATTCACTTTCAATCACTTCCTGCTTCAGAACACATGTATTCCTCCATGTTTCTTAACTGGTCTTTCATGAGACTTCTTTGCAAACACATTATTTTTGATTTGCATAATCAATTTTGAAGCAAAACTCACACACTCTTCATGATCAACCGTAACACTAATATTACCATTAGATGTACAACTGGTTGTAATGAATGTATGTATGCCAATATCAATATAAGATTTCCTGTATATTTTCAGATATCAATTTATTCCAATTCCAATTTCTAATGTTGGGTCCAGTTATATTATTTATTCACAGTTTGGTCTATTCATTCATCATCTCTATATTCATCAAAACAGGGTACACCTATTATTTTCCCCAATACTAATTTATAGGTTGTAAAAATATTGCTCCCCATAATGGTGGAAGAAATACTCATATCACCTGATCTACATATACATTTTTATCACAGTAATATTCTGGACACAAATGTAAAGGTAACACTTATGATTGTACCAAAACCTAAATTGAACGTGAATATATATTACTAAAACCATCCATGTCCAGGTCGCCTAATGCTCTCAAATTTCAATCCTATTGGTGACTACATATTTGTTTCTTCTAATATCATATATTCAACCTCAACCCTGTTGAAAATGTCTAATCCTGTTACTCACTTTATTCTTTGCCTGATTTCCTAATGTCTCTATTTTATATCTGCTTTCCTACATATTTTCCCCAGCTCATCATTGTGACTGACTCTTCATATGTGCTGATATTTTCATTCACTCTCTAAACGAAACCCTATTGCTAAAGAACTATATTTCCAACTCAAAGACTCACTCTTCAACCTAAACCTACTATTTTCCTAATCCTACTGACTATCCCTTTTTGACTGGATGTTCTCTTCGACATTCAGGCATCTGAGGTACTAGGTTTTATTCCATTGTATGTAGATTTACCTGCGACCACATTGCAGAATGTAATTCAAAGCTAAATATCATAATCAAGGGCCCAATGCCCTTCCTGGCTTCAAATCTTACCTAGATTTCTCTTTTCATACTTATATTTCAAATACATATTCTTATAAATATTTCAGGTTTCCAATACCATTATTCATCCAGCAGAATGATTCCTAACACAAATAAAACATGTTGTTAACCCTAACCATACACTGTTCCCTCAATCTAAATTTACAGAGGGAAGGGACAGAGTTGGTCTTACAGTAAAGAAATGTAGGGGGTCTTCCACCTACTGAGACCCTCAAAGTTCCATGCTGAAATGATCACTGGAGAATATATACGCAGCTATGAAGGACCTGAGAGAGCAAAAGTCATGTTCAATGGCAAACAACCTGGTCAGGATGAAGGTTTCTGTCTGAATCAGCCTCTCTATTCTTAATGTAGAGAAGATGGACCAAACCAGGCCTGTGTGGGTAGCTGTTCCCGGGTGCCTATGGTTGATATAAGATTCTAACTTGTGAAAATGTCACAGGAATTAGGGACAGCCTCCTTTTCATGTGAGACTTGGAAGCCACTGGTTGGACAAAGTGATTGCCAAGGCAGTGACCTCATTCAGTTCCTGAAGGAAGTGACCTCACATCACTTCCTTAGTGAAGGAAATCTCAGAACTTGAGATTCATGAAGCCAGGAACCCAGAGTCAGTCCCAGTCCCAGTCCCAGTGGTCTCACTTGTTTGGATTTACCAAGGACAGAGTAAGTCTTTCTTGGTACCTATTGATGTGAGGATTGCAGAATGCCAGTAAAGCTCTGAAGAGGGGCCTTTCCTGAGAAAGCAGGTAGTGGCTCACCTCTGGGTCCTGACATCTTCACAGAGTTGGCCAAGGAGACCAGATCTGAGACATTTCAGGCCATTTAGGGGGAAAATAATATGGCCCACCAGTCAGAGGACACTCCGGATAGTAACAGACCTTCTTGGGGGAAGGAGCTGCCTTTGTGGTTGTTGGTTTGTGGTTTTGTCTCATTTTCTGAGAATAGGTAGGCAAGGCGCTTTATGTGCTGGGGAATGAACTGTTTATTGTAAGTCATTTGACAAGGCGAGTGTTTCTATGTCTGTTTACCTCACTGTGTCCGTGGTTGTACTCATTAGAAAAAAAGAATGCATCAATGGATGTGTCCTGTCTAGTAGAAAGCTTCCCAGAATTCATCCTGCCCAATTTATGAATGGAGTTCAGATTGCCTTATCAATGGGTAACACCTGCAATCTTCCTAAGTTACAGTTTTCTTCCAGAATTCTGGCCCCTCTCCAGAATAGTCTCATGGTTTTGTCTCTAAGGTATGTACCACCTCCAAGCTCTGTGACATGACCATGTACTGGATAGCTCAAGTGAATTGTGAGCATCTCAGAAAAATCAGATATATGTGTGACCACTAAATCTCAGTGGAGAAACCCTGCTTTGGGCCTTTTGCTTACCTATTATTCTGTTGCTATGAATGTCACGAAGTTCTTTGCCTCGGGCCACCAATTTGTGAAGACTGAAGAAAACAGTTTTCAAATGGAAATGAATGGCATCACCTAGGGCTCTTTGCTTAATTGCTTTGGAAAGGGGTGTGTCTGAATCAGCCTCTTGGCCCTGTGTGAGGCTGTGGCTTAGATTCTCAGCACCTGATGGATCTAAAGAAAGATCCCATGGATGCATACAGAACCAAAATAGCCAAAAGAGCTGTCATTGTGGATGAAGACTCTCGCCTTCCTTTCAAAGGTTCCTGACATCTATCAAGTGAGAATAGGGATCCTTTGGGTCAAGTGAGTAATTCAAAGCCCTGCAGAGGCTAGCCCATACGTGCTTGGGTGTTCTCATTACTCCAATTCACATAAAGAATCTAAACCCCACAGTCAGTAGGCCTCAAATTGGAGAAGCCAAGCAGTATTAATGGCAGACCTATTTGATCACTCCTCGTTCACAGTCAGGGTTTCCAGGCCACACTGATTTTAGGCAAATCGGGGGAAAGGTAGGTTATTTTGGACATTGTCTTGGTCTGTGTCCCTCATGGAAAACTCCATCCAGAGGTTATGATGAGGGTCTACATGGAAGAGGATAAGGGCCATGTGGGAGAATTTTGTTTTGAATTGTGGTAAGTTGTGTGGCAGTTGGAAGAGATGCCTGGGTTTACCTGGGCTTTAACTCTGGTGTGATTCCCCTTAGAGTCTGAGTTCTGGAACTGACCTCAGAGAAGCATTGTCATCAATTGTGTTTGAATTTTACTAGGCCATGCATGAGAGTTGCCCTTGGAACCTGAGATCTAGGCCCAGAGTGGCTTTCCATAGAGCACTGGGAATCTCAGCCAGGCTATCACATGATTTTATTCTGACAGACTTTGCAGCCACAGTTGAGTCAAAACACGCATGGACCTCACATTGTAGACCTTAATGGGCCTGGCTTCATGTGACCTTTTGGCTACTCTTTGGGAAGCCTTGCCTGTGAGTGTTCTCTAGAGCTTTCATTGAAATGAGCTTCCTCAACATTTAATGGTTCCTGAATGAATTGAAACCCCCAGAGCCTCCAACTTCATCCTTGACAAATGGCTTGATAAATACCATGAAATTTTTGAAATTCCCATGACCAGGTGGCACTGGAGAACTTTTGGATGTCCTGTTGCTGATGATGAGTGTACCAGACAGTGCCTTGATTTACTGGGTTTCATGAAATTTGTGTAGAACAGTGATGCCAGTAAGTTGGATCCTGCTCATTAGTGGGCCTAGAGCAGTGGTGTGAAGGTGTGTGATAAAACATGTGTGGTGGTGACATGTGGATCTGCCATTGGCTTCCCAAAGGCTTGTGACTGACATGGTACAGCCAGCAGACCCTTCTATGCAAAGGTGTTTTTTATATAGAGAGGTTTCAGGGCAATGTTCAGAATCAGGTTGCTATGGAAATGGGGGCAACTTATGTGGAATTGAATCCTGGTTGGTGCATTCTCATGCAGACCGTGACCCTCCACACGGGACAGAACTCTCTCCAGCACTGTGTCCCAGTTTAGGTCCTTGTATTTCATGAAGCAAATACCAAACTCCCAGTGCACCTGTGAGAAACACCACGAAAATTGGAGAATGACCAAATGGCTTCACAGTCCACACGTGGAGACACTTACAACCCAGTGACCATAGTTAAACTACAAAGAGAGTATTCAGCATGGCTGCCTCATGTTCATTGGAAAATTAGAAACAATATCCTCCAGGTCACATTGTTGCACACCCAGATTTGATGGTCTCCCAACAAAGGAAGCTAAAGCTCCTAACAACAACATATATTTTTAAGTGCCCAACCTCAGAGGAAGTTTCTCAAGAAGTCTTTACACCAGCAGAGCTCCATGTTTGAGAAATGTTTACCCTGTCCCTTACTTTTGAAAACTCCTCTACCACCTCGGAGGTTGTGAACTCCTGAGCATTTTTCATTCCTGATATATATTCACAGATTTTCTAACTTTTCTCCTCTAATTGTGTCTTACTCGGAACAAAGGCAATGTCAAGGCAATGTTCTGGATGAGAGTGTGAACATTTTTTTGTAGCACATATTTACATACACATTGCATTCATTTTACAATTTTCCATTCAAATTACTGAATCTCTGACATGAACCCATACCCTACTAGACTCTGACTACTACTCCTAATATGATGGAGAAAAATAACACAAACAGAATAGGAATACAAGCAGTTAGGAGAAATCATAGTGTATAGTTGTACTTGTATTTTGCATGATTAATGGTAGGTGTTATAAATCTAGTCAATATTTAATTTAAATAGTTCTCCATGTGTTTTTAAGGTTAACAAATATGTGAATTCCTATCTCCCTTTCTCTGTATCCTATTTAGCACATGTACTTTTAAATGCACATATAGAATCATACCTGGTATCACATGTACATTTTTGTGAGGTGGCTGATTTGGCAAATACAATTTGTGAGAAGTGATCACTCCTCTTAAACGCTGTTGGAACTGAAAATTCAACCTATAGGTGAGCTTCCTAGTTGAACAACATTATACATAAATCCATGTTCAATTAAAGAAATATTTTTGCATCTGTGGATGATATATATATCATGATAAATTTCGATTGGCATATATATTGCTAATTTAATGTCTGTGTGTGTGTGTGTGTATTTTGTGTGTGTGTGTGTGTATGTGTGTGTGTGTGTGTGTATATATATATATTTGTATATATACTCTCCAGAAATATATGTGTCTTATATACACTCTCTAAATTCATTCATGTTCATGTATATGGATTTATAATCAACTTTTCACAAGATTTTTCACAGAAATATTCATCCACCTGAAATACATATTTGTTTCCAGTACTTAAAACTAACTTCAGTTTATTTTGCATACAAATACTATTATTTCTACAGTAACTGACCCAGTTTAACATCAATGCAAGTAGATTCCAGTGGGACATGATGTTTATTTTGAAGGTCATTTTTATTCAGCACTGGTACAATACTATTTCTTCAATTTATGCACATGATAGGATATATATTCCATCCACAATTTAGCAAACTTATAGGCAGTTGTTTCACTTTCATCACTTCCTGCTTCAGAACACATAAATTCCTCTAGGTTTCTTGACTGGGCTTTTCATGAGACTTCTTTCCAAACACATTATTTTTAATTTCCATGATCACTTTTGAAGCAAAACTCACACACTCTTCATGATAAACCATAATCCTAATATTACCATTAGATGTATTAGTGGTTGAAATGAATGTATGTATATCAATATAAGATTTCCTGTATATTTTCAGATATCAATGGAATCCATTATTTAAATTTGGAACCCATTGTATTATTTATTCACATTATGGTCTATTCATGCATTATCTCTATATTCAGAGTCACAGGATATTCCTATTTGTACCCCCAATATTAATTTATACATCTTCAAAATATTGCTCCCAGAAATGGTGGAAGAAATACTCACGTCACCTTATCTACATATACATTTTATCACAGTAATATTCTGGACACAAAAAGCAAAGATGACACTTATTATTTTACCAATGTAAAGGTCAGGCGAGTGTCGGAGGAAGAGACTACCAGAGACTGTCTCATGCAACAGCCAAGGATTTATGGGGGTCCAGCATGCTGGGGTCAGAGCTCCCTTGAATAGAGCACAGAGCCCTGAGAACAGCTTAAGCAGAGCTTATATACTTTCCTTGGAGAGGGCAGATAGGAAAGTTTATTGATGGGTCAGGGCGAGTGGGCGGTTTGCGTCCAAATGGGTGAGGAAGTACATTCTGCAGTTTTGCAGTTGGGTACAGCACTTTCAGGGAACTAGATTAGCAAACAGTTCTCAAGACATCAACAGTGTTTTGTTAAGCATACCGAAAAACTGGAAGTGACAAGTACCTATTTTATTAACCTTTCATTCCCCACTTCTTCTTTTGGTTACTTTTAATCATAAAAATGATCATTGGGGGTGTCACATTTTATGTTTACTAGTGTGGTATATTGTTTTCTGATTACCATAAGTTTAACTTGTCCAATTTGAGCATGGAGAAAGGAAACTACACGGTTGATCAAACAGGGTCCTACAATTACCAATAATATGAGGATTATTAATGGACCGGCCAGGGCTGATGAAAACGTAGTTAATGAGGGGGCTTTGTGAACCAAGACTCAAACCACCTTTTTTGGGCCTCTCTCTCTTGTTGATGCTCTTCAAGGCATCTTCTTAATTTAATCATAGATTCTTTTACAACTCCAGTATGGTCGGCATAAAAACAACATTCTTCCCTCAATGCAGGACGAAGGCCCCTTCTCTCATGAAGAGGAGGTCCAACCCTCGACTGTTCTGTAAAATAACTTCAGAGAGAGAGGTTAAAGATTGGTGTAAAGCTGTGAAGGAGGTTTTTAATATCTTTAAGTTTTGGTCTATTACTGCTTCTAATTGGGTCATTTGTTGTGTCCCATGGACCAGGGCAGTGGTTCCTGTGCCCACCCCTGCAGCAACTCCTATTCATAATAGGAAGACTAAAGTGAGGGATACAGGTTCCTGGCAGAACCGGGTTGTTTGCCCCCCTATTTGATATTTAAATGTACCTGCGTCATGATAGAGCACTCTGGAAAACATCTGCACCATTACATAATTAATCACATCTGTTGACCATTTTATGAAAACATAAACAATGTTTAAGTGTATAGAATTGTACTGCTGTAGAGATGGACAAGGCAAGGTACTTAAGATAGCACAGAAGACAGGGAAACAGTCTTATTTGGTTGCATCTGGATTTAGAGGGCATTGCTTCTGTTGTAATCAATTAATCCCTGAACCCAAAGTTTAGGTTGTTTCAGAATTTTGTACCCAGCATGTAAGGGAAGGGGCTCAGAAGTTCACAGTCTGCAGAAGTTCACAAAAAGCAGTTTTTGTTTCTGTTTTTTTTTTTCCTCTGTTCTGGGAAAGTTAACTTCTTAAGGACACGTGGGAGGGGGAGAGCTTTTTTCTTCTTTTTTTTCTTTTCCTCCCTGCCAGCTGTTACCATGGAGCCCAGTTGGTAACTTCTATATCTTAGAAATGTAGCCATCTCTATGAAGCCCCAGCTCTAGGCCAGAGGCCTTCTTCATATATTTTGTTAAAAACTACTAAGGGGGTGTCTAGCTTAGGAGTGCTGATTTTTCCAGCCAGTGGCCAAGTAGAACAGAGCAACACGAATAGAGGAAGTTTATCTACATTGAACTCTTTTATAGGAACTGTGTTGCTGAAAGGCTTAAAGTCAGCCATGGTGAAGACTTCTGGAGAAGGTCATTTAAGACTTTTCTGTGGGCCTGGTACAGAGGGGAAGACAGGGAAGGCAGGGGATGAGAGCAGCTCCGTGGATCTGAGGATGAGGAAAAAGAGATATAAAAGAATTATGGGAAAGGGGTTTGGGATTTTCCTGGCAACAAAACTTGAGCAGTAGAACAGGTAGAGCAGAGGGGAATACGGGAGTGAGTATCCCAAAAAGCCTGTGAGGGACTTTAAATTCTTAGTAACCTGTTTTCAGTGATGACAAAGCAACTTTAAAGGCCATTTTAATTACATCTTTGATAGGCGTCTGAGGGCACTCCTTAGCTGGTTTGAGCTTTGGGTTAGCTGGTAAGAGGACCTGGTGGGACCCGGTGTGGGCACTGACAGGAGGAGAGAGGAGTGAGTGGGTGGAAGGGTACCTCAGTACCTGCAAGCTCAGCAAGGGGCAATGGTCTGAGAACCGACGGAAATTTGGGTTTTTGATCTAGTAACTGGAGCTGAGAAATCAGGTTGCTGATGTGGGAGTGACAGCAGAGAGTCTGGGGCAGAAGGCTGCGGGTGAGTATCTATTGGAGAAGCATAGTTCAGGATTTGAGCATAGGAGGGAAAAGGCCTACACGTAGGGGAATTTCCTTCCACACTTTTGAGCACTTGTCGAAGTTGAAAAGGTCACGCAAAATTTGAGGATCTAGAGACCCTTCTGGTGGCCATCGGTTTTTGTTATGTAACTGGTAATATGGCCAATGCTGTGTACTGAATTTGATGAGGAGTTTTGCTTCCACCAGGTAGCCCCTGTATCCTCACATCCCCATTATTTACAGAAGAAGTTGGCTTTTCCCCCACACAGTCGTGGCTGTTTTTGGCTTTGGTAGTCCGCCAGGCAAACATAGTAATCTAGGCTAGCCAACCTGCATCTGGCTCGCGTGTCCCTACATCCATAATGTTTGTTTCCATTATCTATTGTATGGAAAGTATTTAATGGAATTTTTGGGGATCCTCTTCATCAGGGATTTCCCAATAGGAAAGACGTATAGCCAGCTGACAAATTTTTTGGTGGAGAGATGGCCACCAGGTCCCTAAGTGGGCTGTATGTGCGATAGACCATACTTCTTGTCTAGTAGGATTTGTGATCAGCCATCGCTGCTGAACGGGTTGATGAGGGTTAGGACTACTGGTGACCAATTGGAGAGTCTATAGTCTTATTCACATGGCGAATATACAATTTGAAAATGTTACCAGTCTTTTCCATTTTTCAGCCAGATTCTGGACAGGGCACAGGCTTGAGATGAGAATTAGGAACCAGGAAGTGATTCCGTCTAACTTTAGCACTGTAGGTGTTATAAGTAGCACCTGGTATGGTCCTGTCCAGCCGGGTTCCAGGGATGACACCTGATGTTGTCTTATGTAGACAAAGTCTCTTACTTGATATAGATGTGGAGTACCCTCTTCAGCAGGTTGGTAGGCAGTGGCCAGCTGTTTCCACAGGTATTGCTGAGTTCCTTCCAGAACTTTAAGTCTGTCAAGCAAGGTGGTGTCGAAGGGATCGTTAGATCTTTGAGTTAGGGTTAGGTCCCTTACTGGAGATGGGGCCCCATAGAGAATTTCATAGGGGGTGAGGTTACACAAAGAAACAGAGGGAGTATTTCTTGCATGAAATAGTGCATAAGGCAGGAGCATAGTCCAATCTTTTATGCTACTCTTTAAGCTTAATTTCGTTTAGGTCTCTTTAATGGTTCTATTTAATTTTTTTACCTGTCCTGAACTCTGGGGTCTATAAGCACAATGTAACTTCCAATTAATCCCCAGGGTCCTGGCTAACCCCTGAGTTACCTGGGCCATGAACGCTGGTCCATTATCAGACCCTATTACCTTAGGCAGGCCGTACCTTGGAAAAATATCTTTCAGGATCTTCTTGACCACCATTTGCGCCTTTTTTTTTTTGGGGGGGGGGGAGGCTTCAATCCATCCTGAAATATATCTACAAAGAGTAGGAGATATTTAAGTCCATACCATGCTTGCTTAATTTCAGTAAAGTCCACTTCCCAGAATTGTCCTGGTCTGGTTCCTCATAGGTGCTTTCCTGCAGGAAGCTTGGAAGTGTAAGCATTAACCTATTGACAGACCCGACAGGCTTTTTTTTACCTGTTCAGTTATTTCCTTTCACTGTGAGTCGGTTAGTGGAAAACTCTGTTCTTGATCCTTCAGGAATGCCTGCAATTTCTTTGAACCAAGGTGAGTGAACTGATGTACATTTTTAACGTAGTGTAGGGCTTTCTGAAATTTCAGGCTTTGCTCAGTGAAGTTGAGGAGTACAGTGTCAGTGTCCTTAGATGTTATCAAAAGCTTGCTGGATCTCAGGGGTCCATTAAAATTGGGCATCTCCCTTTAACAGCGGGTGTAAATGAGAAGTTAAGGACCCAAACACAGGAATCCTTAACCTGCAAAACCCAGCAGTCCCAAGAAACTCTCTGTGTTGTCTGCTGTTAGATGGGGGTGGTTTCTGCACAACCGTTTGATTTCTGGGCTCAGTGAGCCATCGTTTACTGCCCCTAAAGGAATAGCCCAGGAAGATTACTTCT